>NW_026737857.1:0-30833 GCF_949786415.1 Peromyscus eremicus
CCACATGGAGGTGTGCACACTGAACTGTTAGAATGAGTGTGTCCACATGGAGGTGTGCACACTGAACTGTTAGAATGAGTGTGTCCACATGGAGGTGTGCACACTGAACTGTTAGAATGAGTGTGTCCACATGGAGGTGTGCACACTGAACTGTTAGAATGACTGTGTCCACATGGAGGTGTGCACACTGAACTGTTAGAATGACTGTGCCCACATGGGGTGTGCACTCTGAACTGTTAGAATGAGTTTGTCCCTGTGGAGGTGTGCACACTGAACTGTTAGAATGAGTGTGTCCACATGGAGGTGTGCACACTGAACTGTTAGAATGAGTGGGTCCACATGGAGGTGTGCACACTGAACTGTTAGAATGAGTGTGTCCCTGTGGAGGTGTGCACACTGAAATGTTAGAATGAGTGTGTCCACATGTAGGTGTGCACACTGAACTGTTAGTATGAGTGTGCCCACATGGAGGTGTGCACACTGAACTGTTAGAATGAGTGTGCCCACATGGAGGTGTGCACACTGAACTGTTAGAATGAGTGTGTCCACATGGAGGTGTGCACACTGAACTGTTAGAATGAGTGTGTCCACATGGAGGTGTGCACACTGAACTGTTAGAATGAGTGTGTCCACATGGAGGTGTGCACACTGAACTGTTAGAATGACTGTGCCCACATGGGGTGTGCACTCTGAACTGTTAGAATGAGTTTGTCCCTGTGGAGGTGTGCACACTGAACTGTTAGAATGAGTGTGTCCACATGGAGGTGTGCACACTGAACTGTTAGAATGAGTGTGTCCACATGGAGGTGTGCACACTGAACTTTTAGAATGAGTGTGTCCCTGTGGAGGTGTGCACACTGAACTGTTAGAATGAGTGTGTCCACATGGAGGTGTGCACACTGAACTGTTAGAATGAGTGTGTCCACATGGAGGTGTGCACACTGAACTGTTAGAATGAGTGTGTCCCTGTGGAGGTGTGCACACTGAAATGTTAGAATGAGTGTGTCCACATGGAGGTGTGCACACTGAACTGTTAGAATGAGTGTGTCCACATGGAGGTGTGCACACTGAACTGTTAGAATGAGTGTGTCCACATGGAGGTGTGCACACTGAACTGTTAGAATGAGTGTGTCCACATGGAGGTGTGCACACTGAACTTTTAGAATGAATGTGTCCCTGTGGAGGTGTGCACACTGAACTGTTAGAATGAGTGTGTCCACATGGAGGTGTGCACACTGAACTGTTAGAATGAGTGTGTCCACATGGAGGTGTGCACAGTGAACTATTAGAATGAGTGTGTCCCTGTGGAGGTGTGCACACTGAAATGTTAGAATGAGTGTGTCCACATGGAGGTGTGCACACTGAACTGTTAGAATGAGTGTGTCCACATGGAGGTGTGCACACTGAACTGTTAGAATGAGTGTGTCCACATGGAGGTGTGCACACTGAACTGTTAGAATGAGTGTGTCCACATGGAAGTGTGCACACTGAACTGTTAGAATGAGTGTGTCCACATGGAGGTGTGCACACTGAACTGTTAGAATGAGTGTGCCCACATGGAGGTGTGCACACTGAACTGTTAGAATGAGTGTGTCCACATGGAGGTGTGCACACTGAACTGTTAGAATGAGTGTGTCCACATGGAGGTGTGCACACTGAACTGTTAGAATGAGTGTGTCCCTGTGGAGGTGTGCACACTGAAATGTTAGAATGAGTGTGTCCACATGGAGGTGTGCAAACTGAACTGTTAGAATGAGTGTGTCCACATGGAGGTGTGCACACTGAACTGTTAGAATGAGTGTGTCCACATGGAGGTGTGCACACTGAACTGTTAGAATGAGTGTGTCCACATGGAGGTGTGCACACTGAACTGTTAGAATGAGTGTGTCCCTGTGGAGGTGTGCACACTGAAATGTTAGAATGAGTGTGTCCACATGGAGGTGTGCACACTGAACTGTTAGAATGAGTGTGTCCACATGGAGGTGTGCACACTGAACTGTTAGAATGAGTGTGTCCACATGGAGGTGTGCACACTGAACTGTTAGAATGAGTGTGTCCCTGTGGAGGTGTGCACACTGAAATGTTAGAATGAGTGTGTCCACATGGAGGTGTGCAAACTGAACTGTTAGAATGAGTGTGTCCACATGGAGGTGTGCACACTGAACTGTTAGAATGAGTGTGTCCACATGGAGGTGTGCACACTGAACTGTTAGAATGAGTGTGTCCACATGGAGGTGTGCACACTGAACTGTTAGAATGAGTGTGTCCACATGGAGGTGTGCACACTGAACTGTTAGAATGAGTGTGCACACATGGAGGTGTGCAGACTGAACTGTTAGAATGAGTGTGCCCACATGGAGGTGTGCACACTGAACTGTTAGAATGAGTGTGTCCCTGTGGAGGTGTGCACACTGAAATGTTAGAATGAGTGTGTCCACATGGAGGTGTGCACACTGAACTGTTAGAATGAGTGTGTCCACATGGAGGTGTGCACACTGAACTGTTAGAATGAGTGTGTCCACATGGAGGTGTGCACATTGAACTGTTAGAATGAGTGTGTCCACATGGAAGTGTGCAAACTGAACTGTTAGAATGAGTGTGTCCACATGGAGGTGTGCACACTGAACTGTTAGAATGAGTGTGCCCACATGGAGGTGTGCACACTGAACTGTTAGAATGAGTGTGTCCACATGGAGGTGTGCACACTGAACTGTTAGAATGAGTGTGTCCACATGGAGGTGTGCACACTGAACTGTTAGAATGAGTGTGTCCCTGTGGAGGTGTGCACACTGAAATGTTAGAATGAGTGTGTCCACATGGAGGTGTGCACACTGAACTGTTAGAATGAGTGTGTCCACATGGAGGTGTGCACACTGAACTGTTAGAATGAGTGTGTCCACATGGAGGTGTACACACTGAACTGCAAGAATGAGTGTGTCCACATGGAGGTGTGCACACTGAACTGTTAGAATGAGTGTGTCCACATGGAGGTGTGCACACTGAACTGTTAGAATGAGTGTGCACACATGGAGGTGTGCAGACTGAACTGTTAGAATGAGTGTGCCCACATGGAGGTGTGCACACTGACCTGTTAGAATGAGTGTGCCCACATGGAGGTGTGCACACTGAAGTGTTAGAATGAGTGTGCCCACATGGAGGTGTGCACACTGAACTGTTAGAATGAGTGTGTCCACATGTAGGTGTGCACACTGAACTGTTAGTATGAGTGTGCCCACATGGAGGTGTGCACACTGAACTGTTAGAATGAGTGTGCCCACATGGAGGTGTGCACACTGAACTGTTAGAATGAGTGTGTCCACATGGAGGTGTGCACACTGAACTGTTAGA
This sequence comes from Peromyscus eremicus, assembly GCF_949786415.1. Lineage (NCBI taxonomy): Eukaryota > Metazoa > Chordata > Mammalia > Rodentia > Cricetidae > Peromyscus > Peromyscus eremicus. Next base: position 3,349 of record NW_026737857.1, read on the forward strand.
ATGAGTGTGTCCACATGGAGGTGTGCACACTGAACTGTTAGAATGACTGTGTCCACATGGAGGTGTGCACACTGAACTGTTAGAATGACTGTGCCCACATGGGGTGTGCACTCTGAACTGTTAGAATGAGTTTGTCCCTGTGGAGGTGTGCACACTGAACTGTTAGAATGAGTGTGTCCACATGGAGGTGTGCACACTGAACTGTTAGAATGAGTGGGTCCACATGGAGGTGTGCACACTGAACTGTTAGAATGAGTGTGTCCCTGTGGAGGTGTGCACACTGAAATGTTAGAATGAGTGTGTCCACATGTAGGTGTGCACACTGAACTGTTAGTATGAGTGTGCCCACATGGAGGTGTGCACACTGAACTGTTAGAATGAGTGTGCCCACATGGAGGTGTGCACACTGAACTGTTAGAATGAGTGTGTCCACATGGAGGTGTGCACACTGAACTGTTAGAATGAGTGTGTCCACATGGAGGTGTGCACACTGAACTGTTAGAATGAGTGTGTCCACATGGAGGTGTGCACACTGAACTGTTAGAATGACTGTGCCCACATGGGGTGTGCACTCTGAACTGTTAGAATGAGTTTGTCCCTGTGGAGGTGTGCACACTGAACTGTTAGAATGAGTGTGTCCACATGGAGGTGTGCACACTGAACTGTTAGAATGAGTGTGTCCACATGGAGGTGTGCACACTGAACTTTTAGAATGAGTGTGTCCCTGTGGAGGTGTGCACACTGAACTGTTAGAATGAGTGTGTCCACATGGAGGTGTGCACACTGAACTGTTAGAATGAGTGTGTACACATGGAGGTGTGCACACTGAACTGTTAGAATGAGTGTGTCCCTGTGGAGGTGTGCACACTGAAATGTTAGAATGAGTGTGTCCACATGGAGGTGTGCACACTGAACTGTTAGAATGAGTGTGTCCACATGGAGGTGTGCACACTGAACTGTTAGAATGAGTGTGTCCACATGGAGGTGTGCACACTGAACTGTTAGAATGAGTGTGTCCACATGGAGGTGTGCACACTGAACTTTTAGAATGAATGTGTCCCTGTGGAGGTGTGCACACTGAACTGTTAGAATGAGTGTGTCCACATGGAGGTGTGCACACTGAACTGTTAGAATGAGTGTGTCCACATGGAGGTGTGCACAGTGAACTATTAGAATGAGTGTGTCCCTGTGGAGGTGTGCACACTGAAATGTTAGAATGAGTGTGTCCACATGGAGGTGTGCACACTGAACTGTTAGAATGAGTGTGTCCACATGGAGGTGTGCACACTGAACTGTTAGAATGAGTGTGTCCACATGGAGGTGTGCACACTGAACTGTTAGAATGAGTGTGTCCACATGGAAGTGTGCACACTGAACTGTTAGAATGAGTGTGTCCACATGGAGGTGTGCACACTGAACTGTTAGAATGAGTGTGCCCACATGGAGGTGTGCACACTGAACTGTTAGAATGAGTGTGTCCACATGGAGGTGTGCACACTGAACTGTTAGAATGAGTGTGTCCACATGGAGGTGTGCACACTGAACTGTTAGAATGAGTGTGTCCCTGTGGAGGTGTGCACACTGAAATGTTAGAATGAGTGTGTCCACATGGAGGTGTTCAAACTGAACTGTTAGAATGAGTGTGTCCACATGGAGGTGTGCACACTGAACTGTTAGAATGAGTGTGTCCACATGGAGGTGTGCACACTGAACTGTTAGAATGAGTGTGTCCACATGGAGGTGTGCACACTGAACTGTTAGAATGAGTGTGTCCCTGTGGAGGTGTGCACACTGAAATGTTAGAATGAGTGTGTCCACATGGAGGTGTGCACACTGAACTGTTAGAATGAGTGTGTCCACATGGAGGTGTGCACACTGAACTGTTAGAATGAGTGTGTCCACATGGAGGTGTGCACATTGAACTGTTAGAATGAGTGTGTCCACATGGAAGTGTGCAAACTGAACTGTTAGAATGAGTGTGTCCACATGGAGGTGTGCACACTGAACTGTTAGAATGAGTGTGCCCACATGGAGGTGTGCACACTGAACTGTTAGAATGAGTGTGTCCACATGGAGGTGTGCACACTGAACTGTTAGAATGAGTGTGTCCACATGGAGGTGTGCACACTGAACTGTTAGAATGAGTGTGTCCACATGGAGGTGTGCACACTGAACTGTTAGAATGACTGTGCCCACATGGGGTGTGCACTCTGAACTGTTAGAATGAGTTTGTCCCTGTGGAGGTGTGCACACTGAACTGTTAGAATGAGTGTGTCCACATGGAGGTGTGCACACTGAACTGTTAGAATGAGTGTGTCCACATGGAGGTGTGCACACTGAACTTTTAGAATGAGTGTGTCCCTGTGGAGGTGTGCACACTGAACTGTTAGAATGAGTGTGTCCACATGGAGGTGTGCACACTGAACTGTTAGAATGAGTGTGTCCACATGGAGGTGTGCACACTGAACTGTTAGAATGAGTGTGTCCCTGTGGAGGTGTGCACACTGAAATGTTAGAATGAGTGTGTCCACATGGAGGTGTGCACACTGAACTGTTAGAATGAGTGTGTCCACATGGAGGTGTGCACACTGAACTGTTAGAATGAGTGTGTCCACATGGAGGTGTGCACACTGAACTGTTAGAATGAGTGTGTCCACATGGAGGTGTGCACACTGAACTTTTAGAATGAATGTGTCCCTGTGGAGGTGTGCACACTGAACTGTTAGAATGAGTGTGTCCACATGGAGGTGTGCACACTGAACTGTTAGAATGAGTGTGTCCACATGGAGGTGTGCACAGTGAACTGTTAGAATGAGTGTGTCCCTGTGGAGGTGTGCACACTGAAATGTTAGAATGAGTGTGTCCACATGGAGGTGTGCACACTGAACTGTTAGAATGAGTGTGTCCACATGGAGGTGTGCACACTGAACTGTTAGAATGAGTGTGTCCACATGGAGGTGTGCACACTGAACTGTTAGAATGAGTGTGTCCACATGGAAGTGTGCACACTGAACTGTTAGAATGAGTGTGTCCACATGGAGGTGTGCACACTGAACTGTTAGAATGAGTGTGCCCACATGGAGGTGTGCACACTGAACTGTTAGAATGAGTGTGTCCACATGGAGGTGTGCACACTGAACTGTTAGAATGAGTGTGTCCACATGGAGGTGTGCACACTGAACTGTTAGAATGAGTGTGTCCCTGTGGAGGTGTGCACACTGAAATGTTAGAATGAGTGTGTCCACATGGAGGTGTGCAAACTGAACTGTTAGAATGAGTGTGTCCACATGGAGGTGTGCACACTGAACTGTTAGAATGAGTGTGTCCACATGGAGGTGTGCACACTGAACTGTTAGAATGAGTGTGTCCACATGGAGGTGTGCACACTGAACTGTTAGAATGAGTGTGTCCACATGGAGGTGTGCACACTGAACTGTTAGAATGAGTGTGCACACATGGAGGTGTGCAGACTGAACTGTTAGAATGAGTGTGCCCACATGGAGGTGTGCACACTGAACTGTTAGAATGAGTGTGTCCCTGTGGAGGTGTGCACACTGAAATGTTAGAATGAGTGTGTCCACATGGAGGTGTGCACACTGAACTGTTAGAATGAGTGTGTCCACATGGAGGTGTGCACACTGAACTGTTAGAATGAGTGTGTCCACATGGAGGTGTGCACATTGAACTGTTAGAATGAGTGTGTCCACATGGAAGTGTGCAAACTGAACTGTTAGAATGAGTGTGTCCACATGGAGGTGTGCACACTGAACTGTTAGAATGAGTGTGCCCACATGGAGGTGTGCACACTGAACTGTTAGAATGAGTGTGTCCACATGGAGGTGTGCACACTGAACTGTTAGAATGAGTGTGTCCACATGGAGGTGTGCACACTGAACTGTTAGAATGAGTGTGTCCCTGTGGAGGTGTGCACACTGAAATGTTAGAATGAGTGTGTCCACATGGAGGTGTGCACACTGAACTGTTAGAATGAGTGTGTCCACATGGAGGTGTGCACACTGAACTGTTAGAATGAGTGTGTCCACATGGAGGTGTACACACTGAACTGTAAGAATGAGTGTGTCCACATGGAGGTGTGCACACTGAACTGTTAGAATGAGTGTGTCCACATGGAGGTGTGCACACTGAACTGTTAGAATGAGTGTGCACACATGGAGGTGTGCAGACTGAACTGTTAGAATGAGTGTGCCCACATGGAGGTGTGCACACTGACCTGTTAGAATGAGTGTGCCCACATGGAGTTGTGCACACTGAAGTTTTAGAATGAGTGTGCCCACATGGAGGTGTGCACACTGAACTGTTAGAATGAGTGTGTCCACATGTAGGTGTGCACACTGAACTGTTAGTATGAGTGTGTCCACATGGAGGTGTGCACACTGAACTGTTAGAATGAGTGTGCCCACATGGAGGTGTGCACACTGAACTGTTAGAATGAGTGTGTCCACATGGAGGTGTGCACACTGAACTGTTAGAATGAGTGTGTCCACATGGAGGTGTGCACACTGAACTGTTAGAATGACTGTGTCCACATGGAGGTGTGCACACAGAACTGTTAGAATGACTGTGCCCACATGGGGTGTGCAATCTGAACTGTTAGAATGAGTTTGTCCCTGTGGAGGTGTGAACACTGAACTGTTAGAATGAGTGTGTCCACATGGAGGTGTGCACACTGAACTGTTAGAATGAGTGTGTCCACATGGAAGTGTGCACACTGAACTTTTAGAATGAGTGTGTCCCTGTGGAGGTGTGCACACTGAACTGTTAGAATGAGTGTGTCCACATGGAGGTGTGCACACTGAACTGTTAGAATGAGTGTGTCCACATGGAGGTGTGCACACTGAACTGTTAGAATGAGTGTGTCCACATGGAGGTGTGCACACTGAACTGTTAGAATGAGTGTGTCCACATGGAGGTGTGCACACTGAGATGTTAGAATGAGTGTGTCCACATGGAGGTCTGCACACTGAACTGTTAGAATGAGTGTGTCCACATGGAGGTGTGCACACTGAACTGTTAGAATGAGTGTGCCCACATGGAGGTGTGCACACTGAACTGTTAGAATGAGTGTGTCCCTGTGGAGGTGTGCACACTGAAATGTTAGAATGAGTGTGTCCACATGGAGGTGTGCACACTGAACTGTTAGAATGAGTGTGTCCACATGGAGGTGTGCACACTGAACTGTTAGAATGAGTGTGCCCACATGGAGGTGTGCACACTGAACTGTTAGAATGAGTGTGCCCACATGGAGGTGTGCACATTGAACTGTTAGAATGAGTGTGTCCACATGGAGGTGTGCACACTGAACTGTTAGAATGAGTGTGTCCACATGGAGGTGTGCACACTGAACTGTTAGAATGAGTGTGTCCATATGGAGGTGTGCACACTGAACTGTTAGAATGAGTGTGTCCACATGTAGGTGTGCACACTGAACTGTTAGTATGAGTGTGCCCACATGGAGGTGTGCACACTGAACTGTTAGAATGAGTGTGCCCACATGTAGGTTTGCACACTGAACTGTTAGAATGAGTGTGCCGACATGGAGTTGTGCAAACTGAACTGTTAGAATGACTGTGTCCACATGGAGGTGTGCACACTGAACTGTTAGAATGACTGTGCCCACATGGAGGTGTGCACACTGAACTGTTAGAATGACTGTGTCCCTGTGGTGGTGTGCACACTGTACTGTTAGAATGAGTGTGTCCACATGGAGGTGTGCACACTGAACTGTTAGAATGAGTGTGTCCACATGGAGGTGTGCACACTGAACTGTTAGAATGAGTGTGCCCACATGGAGTTGTGCAAAATGAACTGTTAGAATGACTGTGTCCACATGGAGGTGTGCACACTGAACTGTTAGAATGAGTGTGTCCACATGGAGGTGTGCACACTGAACTTTTAGAATGAGTGTGTCCCTGTTGAGGTGTGCAAACTGAACTGTTAGAATGAGTGTGTCCACATGGAGGTGTGCACACTGAACTGTTAGTATGAGTGTTTCCACATGGAGGTGTGCACACTGAACTGTTAGAATGAGTGTGCCCACATGGAGTTGTGCAAAATGAACTGTTAGAATGACTGTGTCCACATGGAGGTGTGCACACTGAACTGTTAGAATGAGTGTGCCCACATGGAGGTGTGCACACTGAACTTTTAGAATGAGTGTGTCCCTGTGGAGGTATGCACACTGAACTGTAAGAATGAGTGTGTCCACATGGAGGTGTGCACACTGAACTGTTAGAATGAGTGTGTCCACATGGAGGTGTGCACACTGAACTGTTAGAATGAGTGTGTCCCTGTGGAGGTGTGCACACTGAAATGTTAGAATGAGTGTGTCCACATGGAGGTGTGCACACTGAACTGTTAGAATGAGTGTGTCCACATGGAGGTGTGCACACTGAACTGTTAGAATGAGTGTGTCCACATGGAGGTGTGCACACTGAACTGTTAGAATGAGTGTGTCCACATGGAGGTGTGCACACTGAACTGTTAGAATGAGTGTGTCCACATGGAGGTGTGCACACTGAACTGTTAGAATGAGTGTGTCCCTGTTGAGGTGTGCAAACTGAACTGTTAGAATGAGTGTGTCCACATGGAGGTGTGCACACTGAACTGTTAGTATGAGTGTTTCCACATGGAGGTGTGCACACTGAACTGTTAGAATGAGTGTGCCCACATGGAGTTGTGCAAAATGAACTGTTAGAATGACTGTGTCCACATGGAGGTGTGCACACTGAACTGTTAGAATGAGTGTGTCCACATGGAGGTGTGCACACTGAACTTTTAGAATGAGTGTGTCCCTGTGGAGGTATGCACACTGAACTGTTAGAATGAGTGTGTCCACATGGAGGTGTGCACACTGAACTGTTAGAATGAGTGTGTCCACATGGAGGTGTGCACACTGAACTGTTAGAATGAGTGTGTCCCTGTGGAGGTGTGCACACTGAAATGTTAGAATGAGTGTGTCCACATGGAGGTGTGCACACTGAACTGTTAGAATGAGTGTGCCAACATGGAGGTGTGCACACTGAACTGTTAGAATGAGTGTGTCCACATGGAGGTGTGCACACTGAACTGTTAGAATGAGTGTGTCCACATGGAGGTGTGCACACTGAACTGTTAGAATGAGTGTGTCCACATGGAGGTGTGCACACTGAACTGTTAGAATGAGTGTGCCCACATGGAGGTGTGCACACTGAACTGTAAGAATGAGTGTGCCCACATGGAGGTGTGCACACTGAACTGTTAGAATGAGTGTGTCCACATGGAGGTGTGCACACTGAACTGTTAGAATGAGTTTGTCCACATGGAGGTGTGCACACTGAAATGTTAGAATGAGTGTGTCCACATGGAGGTGTGCACACTGAACTGTTAGAATGAGTGTGTCCACATGTAGGTGTGCACACTGAACTGTTAGTATGAGTGTGCCCACATGGAGGTGTGCGCACTGAACTGTTAGAATGAGTGTGCCCACATGGGGGTTTGCACACTGAAGTGTTAGAATGAGTGTGCCCACATGGAGTTGTGCAAACTGAACTGTTAGAATGACTGTGTCCACATGGAGGTGTGCACACTGAACTGTTAGAATGACTGTGCCCACATGGAGGTGTGCACACTGAACTGTTAGAATGAGTGTGTCCCTGTGGTGGTGTGCACACTGTACTGTTAGAATGAGTGTGTCCACATGGAGGTGTGCACACTGAACTGTTAGAATGAGTGTGTCCACATGGAGGTGTGCACACTGAACTGTTAGAATGAGTGTGCCCACATGGAGTTGTGCAAAATGAACTGTTAGAATGACTGTGTCCACATGGAGGTGTGCACACTGAACTGTTAGAATGAGTGTATCCCAGTGGAGGTGTGGACACTGAACTGTTAGAATGAGTGTGTCCACATGGAGGTGTGCACACTGAACTGTTAGAATGAGTGTGTCCACATGGAGGTGTGCACACTGAACTGTTAGAATGAGTGTGCACACATGGAGGTGTGCAGACTGAACTGTTAGAATGAGTGTGCCCACATGGAGGTGTGCACACTGACCTGTTAGAATGAGTGTGCCCACATGGAGGTGTGCACACTGAAGTGTTAGAATGAGTGTGCCCACATGGAGGTGTGCACACTGAACTGTTAGAATGAGTGTGTCCACATGGAGGTGTGCACACTGAACTGTTAGTATGAGTGTGCCCACATGGAGGTGTGCACACTGAACTGTTAGAATGAGTGTGCCCACATGGAGGTGTGCACACTGAACTGTTAGAATGAGTGTGTCCACATGGAGGTGTGCACACTGAACTGTTAGAATGAGTGTGTCCACATGGAGGTGTGCACACTGAACTGTTAGAATGAGTGTGTCCACATGGAGGTGTGCACACTGAACTGTTAGAATGACTGTGCCCACATGGGGTGTGCACTCTGAACTGTTAGAATGAGTTTGTCCCTGTGGAGGTGTGCACACTGAACTGTTAGAATGAGTGTGTCCACATGGAGGTGTGCACACTGAACTGTTAGAATGAGTGTGTCCACATGGAAGTGTGCACACTGAACTTTTAGAATGAGTGTGTCCCTGTGGAGGTGTGCACACTGAACTGTTAGAATGAGTGTGTCCACATGGAGGTGTGCACACTGAACTGTTAGAATGAGTGTGTCCCTGTGGAGGTGTGCACACTGAACTGTTAGAATGAGTGTGTCCCTGTGGAGGTGTGCACACTGAAATGTTAGAATGAGTGTGTCCACATGGAGGTGTGCACACTGAACTGTTAGAATGAGTGTGTCCACATGGAGGTGTGCACACTGAACTGTTAGAATGAGTGTGTCCACATGGAGGTGTGCACACTGAGATGTTAGAATGAGTGTGTCCACATGGAGGTCTGCACACTGAACTGTTAGAATGAGTGTGTCCACATGGAGGTGTGCACACTGAACTGTTAGAATGAGTGTGCCCACATGGAGGTGTGCACACTGAACTGTTAGAATGAGTGTGTCCCTGTGGAGGTGTGCACACTGAAATGTTAGAATGAGTGTGTCCACATGGAGGTGTGCACACTGAACTGTTAGAATGAGTGTGTCCACATGGTGGTGTGCACACTGAACTGTTAGAATGAGTGTGCCCACATGGAGGTGTGCACACTGAACTGTTAGAATGAGTGTGCCCACATGGAGGTGTGCACATTGAACTGTTAGAATGAGTGTGTCCACATGGAGGTGTGCACACTGAACTGTTAGAATGAGTGTGTCCACATGGAGGTGTGCACACTGAACTGTTAGAATGAGTGTGTCCACATGGAGGTGTGCACACTGAACTGTTAGAATGACTGTGCCCACATGGAGGTGTGCACACTGAACTGTTAGAATGATTGTGTCCCTGTGGTGGTGTGCACACTGTACTGTTAGAATGAGTGTGTCCACATGGAGGTGTGCACACTAAACTGTTAGAATGAGTGTGTCCACATGGAGGTGTGCACATTGAACTGTTAGAATGAGTGTGCCCACATGGAGTTGTGCAAAATGAACTGTTAGAATGACTGTGTCCACATGGAGGTGTGCACACTGAACTGTTAGAATGAGTGTGTCCACATGGAGGTGTGCACACTGAACTTTTAGAATGAGTGTGTCCCTGTTGAGGTGTGCAAACTGAACTGTTAGAATGAGTGTGTCCACATGGAGGTGTGCACACTGAACTGTTAGTATGAGTGTTTCCACATGGAGGTGTGCACACTGAACTGTTAGAATGAGTGTGCCCACATGGAGTTGTGCAAAATGAACTGTTAGAATGACTGTGTCCACATGGAGGTGTGCACACTGAACTGTTAGAATGAGTGTGTCCACATGGAGGTGTGCACACTGAACTTTTAGAATGAGTGTGTCCCTGTGGAGGTATGCACACTGAACTGTTAGAATGAGTGTGTCCACATGGAGGTGTGCACACTGAACTGTTAGAATGAGTGTGTCCACATGGAGGTGTGCACACTGAACTGTTAGAATGAGTGTGTCCCTGTGGAGGTGTGCACACTGAAATGTTAGAATGAGTGTGTCCACATGGAGGTGTGCACACTGAACAGTTAGAATGAGTGTGTCCACATGGAGGTGTGCACACTGAACTGTTAGAATGAGTGTGTCCACATGGAGGTGTGCACACTGAACTGTTAGAATGAGTGTGTCCACATGGAGGTGTGCACACTGAACTGTTAGAATGAGTGTGTCCACATGGAGGTGTGCGCACTGAACTGTTAGAATGAGTGTGCCCACATGGAGGTGTGCAACTGAACTTTTAGAATGAGTGTGTCCCTGTGGAGGTGTGCACACTGAAATGTTAGAATGAGTGTGTCCACATGGAGGTGTGCACACTGAACTGTTAGAATGAGTGTGTCCACATGTAGGTGTGCACACTGAACTGTTAGTATGAGTGTGCCCACATGGAGGTGTGCGCACTGAACTGTTAGAATGAGTGTGCCCACATGGGGGTTTGCACACTGAAGTGTTAGAATGAGTGTGCCCACATGGAGTTGTGCAAACTGAACTGTTAGAATGACTGTGTCCACATGGAGGTGTGCACACTGAACTGTTAGAATGACTGTGCCCACATGGAGGTGTGCACACTGAACTGTTAGAATGAGTGTGTCCCTGTGGTGGTGTGCACACTGTACTGTTAGAATGAGTGTGTCCACATGGAGGTGTGCACACTGAACTGTTAGAATGAGTGTGTCCACATGGAGGTGTGCACACTGAACTGTTAGAATGAGTGTGCCCACATGGAGTTGTGCAAAATGAACTGTTAGAATGACTGTGTCCACATGGAGGTGTGCACACTGAACTGTTAGAATGAGTGTATCCCAGTGGAGGTGTGGACACTGAACTGTTAGAATGAGTGTGTCCACATGGAGGTGTGCACACTGAACTGTTAGAATGAGTGTGTCCACATGGAGGTGTGCACACTGAACTGTTAGAATGCCTGTGCACACATGGAGGTGTGCACACTGAACTGTTAGAATGAGTGTGTCCCTGTGGTGGTGTGCACACTGTACTGTTAGAATGAGTGTATCCCTGTGGAGGTGTGCACACTGAAATGTTAGAATGAGTGTGTCCACATGGAGGTGTGCACACTGAACTGTTAGAATGAGTGTGTCCACATGGAGGTGTGTACACTGAACTGTTAGAATGAGTGTGCCCACATGGAGGTGTGCACACTGAACTGTTAGAATATGTCCACATGGAGGTGTGCACACTGAACTGTTAGAATGAGTGTGCCCACATGGAGGTGTGCACAGTGAACTGTTTGAATGAGTGTGTCCACATGGAGGTGTGCACACTGAACTGTTACAATGAGTGTATCCCTGTGGAGATGTGCACACTGAACTGTTAGAATGAGTGTTTCCACATGGAGGTGTGCACACTGAACTGTTAGAATGAATGTGTCCACATGGAGTTGTGCACACTGAACTGTTAGAATGAGTGTGTCCACATGGAGGTATGCACACTGAACTGTTAGAATGAGTGTGTCCACATGGAGGGGTGCACACTGAAGTGTTAGAATTTATCCACATGTAGGTGTGCACACTGAACGGTTAGAATGAGTGTGTCCACATGGAGGTGTGCACACTGAACTGTTAGAATGAGTGTGGCCACATGGAGGTGTGCACACTGAACTGTTAGAATGAGTGTGTCCACATGGAGGTGTGCACACTGAACTGTTAGAATGAGTGTGCCCACATGGAGGTGTGCACAATGAACTGTTAGAATGAGTGTGCCCACATGGAGGTGTGCACACTGAAATGTTAGAATGAGTGTGTCCACATGGAGGTGTGCACACTGAACTGTTAGAATGAGTGTGTCCACATGGTGGTGTGCACACTGAACTGTTAGAATGAGTGTGCCCACATGGAGGTGTGCACACTGAACTGTTAGAATGAGTGTGCCCACATGGAGGTGTGCACATTGAACTGTTAGAATGAGTGTGTCCACATGGAGGTGTGCACACTGAACTGTTAGAATGAGTGTGTCCACATGGAGGTGTGCACACTGAACTGTTAGAATGAGTGTGTCCACATGGAGGTGTGCACACTGAACTGTTAGAATGAGTGTGTCCACATGTAGGTGTGCACACTGACCTGTTAGTATGAGTGTGCCCACATGGAGGTGTGCACACTGAACTGTTAGAATGAGTGTGCCCACATGTAGGTTTGCACACTGAACTGTTAGAATGAGTGTGCCCACATGGAGTTGTGCAAACTGAACTGTTAGAATGACTGTGTCCACATGGAGGTGTGCACACTGAACTGTTAGAATGAGTGTGTCCCTGTGGTGGTGTGCACACTGAACTGTTAGAATGACTGTGTCCACATGGAAGTGTGCTCACTGAACTGTTAGAATGAGTGTGTCCCTGTGGAGGTGTGCACACTGAACTGTTAGAATGAGTGTGTCCACATGGAGGTGTGCACACTGAACTGTTAGAATGAGTGTGTCCACATTGAGGTGTGCACACTGAACTTTTAGAATGAGTGTGCCCACATGGAGTTGTGCACCCTGCACTGTTAGAATATGTACACATGGAGGTGTGCACACTGAACTGGTAGAATGAGTGTGCCTACATGGAGGTGTGCACACTGAACTGTTAGAATGAGTGTGTCCACATGGAGGTGTGCACACTGAACTGTTAGAATGACTGTGTCCACATGGAGGTGTGCACACTGAACTGTTAGAATGCCTGTGCACACATGGAGGTGTGCACACTGAACTGTTAGAATGAGTGTGTCCCTGTGGTGGTGTGCACACTGTACTGTTAGAATGAGTGTATCCCTGTGGAGGTGTGCACACTTAACTGTTAGAATGAGTGTGTCCACATGGAGGTGTGCACACTGAACTGTTAGAATGAGTGTGTCCACATGGAGGTGTGTACACTGAACTGTTAGAATGAGTGTGCCCACATGGAGGTGTGCACACTGAACTGTTAGAATATGTCCACATGGAGGTGTGCACACTGAACTGTTAGAATGAGTGTGCCCACATGGAGGTGTGCACAGTGAACTGTTTGAATGAGTGTGTCCACATGGAGGTGTGCACACTGAACTGTTACAATGAGTGTATCCCTGTGGAGATGTGCACACTGAACTGTTAGAATGAGTGTTTCCACATGGAGGTGTGCACACTGAACTGTTAGAATGAATGTGTCCACATGGAGTTGTGCACACTGAACTGTTAGAATGAGTGTGTCCACATGGAGGTATGCACACTGAACTGTTAGAATGAGTGTGTCCACATGGAGGGGTGCACACTGAACTGTTAGAATGAGTGTGTCCCTGTGGAGGTGTGCACACTGAACTGTTAGAATGTGTGTGTCCACATGGAGGTGTGCACACTGAAGTGTTAGAATTTATCCACATGTAGGTGTGCACACTGAACGGTTAGAATGAGTGTGTCCACATGGAGGTGTGCACACTGAACTGTTAGAATGAGTGTGTCCACATGGAGGTGTGCACACTGAACTGTTAGAATGAGTGTGTCCACATGGAGGTGTGCACACTGAACTGTTAGAATGAGTGTGCCCACATGGAGGTGTGCACACTGAACTGTTAGAATGAGTGTGCCCACATGGAGGTGTGCACACTGAAATGTTAGAATGAGTGTGTCCACATGGAGGTGTGCACACTGAACTGTTAGAATGAGTGTGTCCACATGGTGGTGTGCACACTGAACTGTTAGAATGAGTGTGCCCACATGGAGGTGTGCACACTGAACTGTTAGAATGAGTGTGCCCACATGGAGGTGTGCACATTGAACTGTTAGAATGAGTGTGTCCACATGGAGGTGTGCACACTGAACTGTTAGAATGAGTGTGTCCACATGGAGGTGTGCACACTGAACTGTTAGAATGAGTGTGTCCACATGTAGGTGTGCACACTGACCTGTTAGTATGAGTGTGCCCACATGGAGGTGTGCACACTGAACTGTTAGAATGAGTGTGCCCACATGTAGGTTTGCACACTGAACTGTTAGAATGAGTGTGCCCACATGGAGTTGTGCAAACTGAACTGTTAGAATGACTGTGTCCACATGGAGGTGTGCACACTGAACTGTTAGAATGAGTGTGTCCCTGTGGTGGTGTGCACACTGAACTGTTAGAATGACTGTGTCCACATGGAAGTGTGCACACTGAACTGTTAGAATGAGTGTGTCCCTGTGGAGGTGTGCACACTGAACTGTTAGAATGAGTGTGTCCACATGGAGGTGTGCACACTGAACTGTTAGAATGAGTGTGTCCACATGGAGGTGTGCACACTGAACTGTTAGAATGAGTGTGCCCACATGGAGGTGTGCACAGTGAACTGTTAGAATGAGTGTGTCCACATGGAGGTGTGCACACTGAACTGTTACAATGAGTGTATCCCTGTGGAGATGTGCACACTGAACTGTTAGAATGAGTGTTTCCACATGGAGGTGTGCACACTGAACTGTTAGAATGAATGTGTCCACATGGAGTTGTGCACACTGAACTGTCAGAATGAGTGTGTCCACATGGAGGTATGCACACTGAACTGTTAGAATGAGTGTGTCCACATGGAGGGGTGCACACTGAACGGTTAGAATGAGTGTGTCCCTGTGGAGGTGTGCACACTGAACTGTTCGAATGTGTGTGTCCACATGGAGGTGTGCACACTGAAGTGTTAGAATTTATCCACATGGAGGTGTGCACACTGAACTGTTAGAATGAGTGTGCCCACATGGAGGTGTGCACAGTGAACTGTTTGAATGAGTGTGTCCACATGGAGGTGTGCACACTGAACTGTTACAATGAGTGTATCCCTGTGGAGATGTGCACACTGAACTGTTAGAATGAGTGTTTCCACATGGAGGTGTGCACACTGAACTGTTAGAATGAATGTGTCCACATGGAGTTGTGCACACTGAACTGTTAGAATGAGTGTGTCCACATGGAGGTATGCACACTGAACTGTTAGAATGAGTGTGTCCACATGGAGGGGTGCACACTGAACTGTTAGAATGAGTGTGTCCCTGTGGAGGTGTGCACACTGAACTGTTAGAATGTGTGTGTCCACATGGAGGTGTGCACACTGAAGTGTTAGAATTTATCCACATGTAGGTGTGCACACTGAACGGTTAGAATGAGTGTGTCCACATGGAGGTGTGCACACTGAACTGTTAGAATGAGTGTGTCCACATGGAGGTGTGCACACTGAACTGTTAGAATGAGTGTGTCCACATGGAGGTGTGCACACTGAACTGTTAGAATGAGTGTGCCCACATGGAGGTGTGCACACTGAACTGTTAGAATGAGTGTGCCCACATGGAGGTGTGCACACTGAAATGTTAGAATGAGTGTGTCCACATGGAGGTGTGCACACTGAACTGTTAGAATGAGTGTGTCCACATGGTGGTGTGCACACTGAACTGTTAGAATGAGTGTGCCCACATGGAGGTGTGCACACTGAACTGTTAGAATGAGTGTGCCCACATGGAGGTGTGCACATTGAACTGTTAGAATGAGTGTGTCCACATGGAGGTGTGCACACTGAACTGTTAGAATGAGTGTGTCCACATGGAGGTGTGCACACTGAACTGTTAGAATGAGTGTGTCCACATGTAGGTGTGCACACTGACCTGTTAGTATGAGTGTGCCCACATGGAGGTGTGCACACTGAACTGTTAGAATGAGTGTGCCCACATGTAGGTTTGCACACTGAACTGTTAGAATGAGTGTGCCCACATGGAGTTGTGCAAACTGAACTGTTAGAATGACTGTGTCCACATGGAGGTGTGCACACTGAACTGTTAGAATGAGTGTGTCCCTGTGGTGGTGTGCACACTGAACTGTTAGAATGACTGTGTCCACATGGAAGTGTGCACACTGAACTGTTAGAATGAGTGTGTCCCTGTGGAGGTGTGCACACTGAACTGTTAGAATGAGTGTGTCCACATGGAGGTGTGCACACTGAACTGTTAGAATGAGTGTGTCCACATTGAGGTGTGCACACTGAACTTTTAGAATGAGTGTGCCCACATGGAGGTGTGCACCCTGCACTGTTAGAATATGTACACATGGAGGTGTGCACACTGAACTGTTAGAATGAGTGTGCCTACATGGAGGTGTGCACACTGAACTGTTAGAATGAGTGTGTCCACATGGAGGTGTGCACACTGAACTGTTAGATTGACTGTGTCCACATGGAGGTGTGCACACTGAACTGTTAGAATGAGTGTGTCCCTGTGGAAGTGTGCACACTGAACTGTTAGAATGAGTGTGTTCACATGGAGGTGTGCACACTGAACTGTTAGAATGAGTGTGTCCACATGGAGGTGTGCACACTGAACTGTTAGAATGAGTGTGCCAACATTTTAAGTGTGCACACTGAACTGTTAGAATGAGTGTGCCCAAATGGAGGTGTGCACACTGAACTGTTAGAATGAGTTTGCCCACACGGAGATGTGCACACTGAACTGTTAGAATGAGTGTGTCCACATGGAGGTTTGTACACTGAACTGTTAGAATGAGTGTGCCCACATGGAGGTGTGCACACTGAACTTTTAGAATGAGTGTGCCCACATGGAGTTGTGCACACTGAACTGTTAGAATGAGTGTGCCCACATGGAGGTGTGCACACTGAACTGTTAGAATGAGTGTGTCCACATGGAGGTGTGCACACTGAACTGTTAGAATGAGTGTGCCCACATGGAGTTGTGCACACTGAACTGTTAGAATGACTGTGTCCACATGGAGGTATGCACACTGAACTGTTAGAATGAGTGTGTCCACATGGAGGGGTGCACACTGAACTGTTAGAATGAGTGTGTCCCTGTGGAGGTGTGCACACTGAACTGTTAGAATGTGTGTGTCCACATGGAGGTGTGCACACTGAAGTGTTAGAATTTATCCACATGTAGGTGTGCACATTGAACGGTTAGAATGAGTGTGTCCACATGGAGGTGTGCACACTGAACTGTTAGAATGAGTGTGGCCACATGGAGGTGTGCACACTGAACTGTTAGAATGAGTGTGTCCACATGGAGGTGTGCACACTGAACTGTTAGAATGAGTGTGCCCACATGGAGGTGTGCACACTGAACTGTTAGAATGAGTGTGCCCACATGGAGGTGTGCACACTGAACTGTTAGAATGAGTGTG
Source organism: Peromyscus eremicus (assembly GCF_949786415.1). Classification (NCBI taxonomy): domain Eukaryota; kingdom Metazoa; phylum Chordata; class Mammalia; order Rodentia; family Cricetidae; genus Peromyscus; species Peromyscus eremicus. The sequence continues at coordinate 20,495 of NW_026737857.1, forward strand.
TCCACATGGAGGTGTGCACACTGAACTGTTAGAATGAGTGTGTCCACATGGAGGTGTGCACACTGAACTGTTAGAATGAGTGTGTCCACATGGAGGTGTGCACACTGAACTGTTAGAATGAGTGTGTCCACATGGAGGTGTGCACACTGAACTGTTAGTATGAGTGTGCCCACATGGAGGTGTGCACACTGAACTGTTAGAATGAGTGTGCCCACATGTAGGTTTGCACACTGAACTGTTAGAATGAGTGTGCCCACATGGAGTTGTGCAAACTGAACTGTTAGAATGACTGTGTCCACATGGAGGTGTGCACACTGAACTGTTAGAATGAGTGTGTCGCTGTGGTGGTGTGCACACTGAACTGTTAGAATGACTGTGTCCACATGGAAGTGTGCACACTGAACTGTTAGAATGAGTGTGTCCCTGTGGAGGTGTGCACACTGAACTGTTAGAATGAGTGTGTCCACATGGAGGTGTGCACACTGAACTGTTAGAATGAGTGTGTCCCCATTGAGGTGTGCACACTGAACTTTTAGAATGAGTGTGCCCACATGGAGGTGTGCACCCTGCACTGTTAGAATATGTACACATGGAGGTGTGCACACTGAACTGGTAGAATGAGTGTGCCTACATGGAGGTGTGCACACTGAACTGTTAGAATGAGTGTGTCCACATGGAGGTGTGCACACTGAACTGTTAGAATGACTGTGTCCACATGGAGGTGTGCACACTGAACTGTTAGAATGAGTGTGTCCCTGTGGAAGTGTGCACACTGAACTGTTAGAATGAGTGTGTTCACATGGAGGTGTGCACACTGAACTGTTAGAATGAGTGTGTCCACATGGAGGTGTGCACACTGAACTGTTAGAATGAGTGTGCCAACATTTTAAGTGTGCACACTGAACTGTTACAATGAGTGTGCCCAAATGGAGGTGTGCACACTGAACTGTTAGAATGAGTTTGCCCACACGGAGATGTGCACACTGAACTGTTAGAATGAGTGTGTCCACATGGAGGTTTGTACACTGAACTGTTAGAATGAGTGTGCCCACATGGAGGTGTGCACACTGAACTGTTAGAATGAGTGTGCCCACATGGAGTTGTGCACACTGAACTGTTAGAATGAGTGTGCCCACATGGAGGTGTGCACACTGAACTGTTAGAATGAGTGTGTCCACATGGAGGTGTGCACACTGAACTGTTAGAATGAGTGTGCCCACATGGAGTTGTGCACACTGAACTGTTAGAATGACTGTGTCCACATGGAGGTGTGCACACTGAACTGTTAGAATGACTGTGCCCACATGGATGTGTACACACTGAACTGTTAGAATGAGTGTGTCCCTGTGGAGGTGTGCACACTGAGATGTTAGAATGAGTGTGTCCACATGGAGGTGTGCACACTGAAATGTTAGAATGAGTGTGTCCACATGGAGGTGTGCACACTGAACTGTTAGAATGAGTGTGTCCACATGGAGGTGTGCACAATGAACTGTTAGAATGAGTGTGTCCCTGTGGAGGTGTGCACACTGAAATGTTAGAATGAGTGTGTCCACATGGAGGTATGCACACTGAAGTGTTAGAATTTGTCCACATGGAGGTGTGCACACTGAACTGTTAGAATGAGTGTGTCCCTGTGGAGGTGTGCACACTGAACTGTTAGAATGAGTGTGCACACATGGAGGTGTGCAGACTGAACTGTTAGAATGAGTGTGCCCACATGGAGGTGTGCACACTGACCTGTTAGAATGAGTGTGCCCACATGGAGGTGTGCACACTGAACTGTTAGAATGAGTGTGCCCACTTGGAGGTGTGCACACTGAACTGTTAAAATGAGTGTGTCAACATGTACGTGTGCACACTGAACTGTTAGTATGAGTGTGCCCACATGGAGGTGTGCACACTGAACTGTTAGAATTAGTGTGCCCACATGGAGGTGTGCACACTGAACTGTTAGAATGAGTGTGCCCACATGGAGTTGTGCAAACTGAACTGTTAGAATGACTGTGTCCACATGGAGGTGTGCACACTGAACTGTTAGAATGACTGTGCCCACATGGAGGTGTGCACACTGAACTGTTAGAATGAGTGTGTCCCTGTGGTGGTGTGCACACTGTACTGTTAGAATGAGTGTGTCCACATGGAGGTGTGCACACTGAACTGTTAGAATGAGTGTGTCCACATGGAGGTGTGCACACTGAACTGTTAGAATATGTCCACATGGAGGTGTGCACACTGAACTGTTAGAATGAGTGTGTCCCTGTGGAGGTGTGCACACTGAACTGTTAGAATGAGTGTGTCCACATGGAGGTGTGCACACTGAACTGTTAGAATGAGTGTGTCCACATTGAGGTGTGCACACTGAACTTTTAGAATGAGTGTGCCCACATGGAGGTGTGCACACTGAACTGTTAGAATATGTCCACATGGAAGTGTGCACACTGAACTGTTAGAATGAGTGTGCCCACATGTAGGTGTGCACACTGAATGGTTAGAATGAGTGTGTCCACATGGAGGTGTGCACACTGAACTGTTAGAATGAGTGTATTCCTGTGGAGATATGCACACTGAACTGTTAGAATGAGTGTATCCCTGTGGAGATGTGCACACTGAACTGTTAGAATGAGTGTGTCCACATGGAGGTGTGCACACTGAACTGTTAGAATGAGTGTGTCCACATGGAGGTGTGTACACTGAACTGTTAGAATGAGTGTGCCCAAATGGAGGTGTGCACACTGAACTGTTAGAATGAGTGTGTCCACATGTAGGTGTGCACACTGAGTTGTTAGTATGAGTGTGCCCACATGGAGGTGTGCACACTGAACTGTTAGAATATGTCCACATGGAGGTGTGCACACTGTATTGTTAGAATGAGTGTGTCCACATGGAGGTGTGTACACTGAACTGTTAGATTGAGTGTGTCCACATGGAGGTGTGTACCCTGAACTGTTAGAATGAGTCTGTCCACATGGAAGTGTGCACACTGAACTGTTAGAATGAGTGTGCCCACATGGAGGTGTGCACACTGAACTGTTAGAATGAGTGTGTCCACATGGAGGTGTGCACACTGAACTGTTAGAATGAGTGTATCCCTGTGGAGGTGTGCACACTGAACTGTTAGAATGAGTGTGTCCACATGGAGGTGTGCACACTGTATTGTTAGAATGAGTGTGTCCACATGGCGGTGTGCACACTGAACTGTTAGAATGAGTGTGTCCACATGGAGGTGTGCACACTGAACTGTTAGAATGAGTGTGTCCATATGGAGGTGTGCACACTGAACTGTTAGAATGAGTGTGTCCACATGGAAGTGTACACACTGAACTGTTAGAATGAGTGTGTCCACATGGAGGTGTGCACACTGAGCTGTTAGAATGACTGTGTCCACATGGAGGTGTGCACACTGAACTGTTAGAATGAGTGTGTCCCTGTGGAGGTGTGCACACTGAACTGTTAGAATGAGTGTGTCCACATGGAGGTGTGCACACTGAACTGTTAGAATGAGTGTGTCCACATTGAGGTGTGCACACTGAACTTTTAGAATGAGTGTGCCCACATGGAGGTGTGCACACTGAACTGTTAGAATATGTCCACATGGAAGTGTGCACACTGAACTGTTAGAATGAGTGTGCCCACCTGTAGGTGTGCACGCTGAACGGTTAGAATGAGTGTGTCCACATGGAGGTGTGCACACTGAACTGTTAGAATGAGTGTATTCCTGTGGAGATATGCACACTGAACTGTTAGAATGAGGGTTTCCACATGGAGGTGTGCACACTGAACTGTTAGAATGAATGTGTCCACATGGAGGTGTGCACACTGAACTGTTAGAATGAGTGTGTCCACATGGAGGTGTGCACACTGAACTGTTAGAATGAGTGTGACCACATGGATTTTTGCACACTGAACTGTTAGAATGAGTGTGTCCACATGTAGGTGTGCACACTGAGCTGTTAGTATGAGTGTGTCCACATGGAGGTGTGCACACTGAAGTGTTAGAATTTATCCACATGGAGGTGTGCACACTGAACTGTTAGAATGAGTGTGTCCACATGGAGGTGTGCACACTGAACTGTTAGAATGAGTGTGGCCACATGGAGGTGTGCACACTGAACTGTTAGAATGAGTGTGTCCACATGGAGGTTTGCAGACTGAACTGTTAGAATGAGTGTGCCCACATGGAGGTGTGCACACTGAACTGTTAGAATGAGTGTGTCCACATGGAAGTGTGCACACTGAACTGTTAGAATGAGTGTGTCCACATGGAGGTGTGCACACTGAACTGTTAGAATGAGTGTGTCCACATGGAATTGTGCACACTGAACTGTTAGAATGAGTGTGCCCACATGGAGGTGTGCACACTGTTCTGTTAGAATGAGTGTGCCCACATGGAGTTGTGCACACTGAACTGTTAGAATGAGTGTGTCCACATGGAGGTGTGCACACTGAACTGTTAGAATGAGTGTGCCCACATGGAGGTGTGCACACTGAACTGTTAGAATGAGTGTGCCAACATGGAGGTGTGCACACGGAACTGTTAGAATGAGTGTGTCCACATGGAGGTGTGCACACTGAACTGTTAGAATGAGTGTGTCCACATGGAGGTGTGCACACTGAACTGTTAGAATGAGTGTGTCCACATGGAAGTGTGCACACTGAACTGTTAGAATGAGTGTGTCCACATGGAGGTGTGCACACTGAACTGTTAGAATGAGTGTGCCCACATGGAGGTGTGCACACTGAACTGTTAGAATGAGTGTGTCCCTGTGGAGGTGTGCACACTGAAATGTTAGAATGAGTGTGGCCACATGGAGGTGTGCACACTGAACTGTTAGAATGAGTGTGTCCACATGGAGGTGTGCACACTGAACTGTTAGAATGAGTGTGCCCACATGGAGGTGTGCACACTGAACTGTTAGAATGAGTGTGCCCACATGGAGGTGTGCACACTGAACTGTTAGAATGAGTGTGTCCACATGGAGGTGTGTACACTGAACTGTTAGAATGAGTGTGTCCACATGGAGGTGTGCACACTGAACTGTTAGAATGAGTGTGTCCACATGGAGGTGTGCACACTGAACTGTTAGAATGAGTGTGTCCACATGTAGGTGTGCACACTGAACTGTTAGTATGAGTGTGTCCACATGTAGGTGTGCACACTGAACTGTTAGAATGAGTGTGCCCACATAGAGGTTTGCACACTGAACTGTTAGAATGAGTGTGCCCACATGGAGTTGTGCACACTGAACTGTTAGAATGACTGTGCCCACATGGAGGTGTGCACACTGAACTGTTAGAATGAGTGTGCCCACATGGAGTTGTGCAAAATGAACTGTTAGAATGACTGTGTCCACATGGAGGTGTGCACACTGAACTGTTAGAATGAGTGTGTCCACATGGAGGTGTGCACACTGAACTTTTAGAATGAGTGTGTCCCTGTTGAGGTGTGCAAACTGAACTGTTAGAATGAGTGTGTCCACATGGAGGTGTGCACACTGAACTGTTAGTATGAGTGTTTCCACATGGAGGTGTGCACACTGAACTGTTAGAATGAGTGTGCCCACATGGAGTTGTGCAAAATGAACTGTTAGAATGACTGTGTCCACATGGAGGTGTGCACACTGAACTGTTAGAATGAGTGTGTCCACATGGAGGTGTGCACACTGAACTTTTAGAATGAGTGTGTCCCTGTGGAGGTATGCACACTGAACTGTTAGAATGAGTGTGTCCACATGGAGGTGTGCACACTGAACTGTTAGAATGAGTGTGTCCACATGGAGGTGTGCACACTGAACTGTTAGAATGAGTGTGTCCCTGTGGAGGTGTGCACACTGAAATGTTAGAATGAGTGTGTCCACATGGAGGTGTGCACACTGAACTGTTAGAATGAGTGTGTCCACATGGAGGTGTGCACACTGAACTGTTAGAATGAGTGTGTCCACATGGAGGTGTGCACTCTGAACTGTTAGAATGAGTGTGTCCACATGGAGGTGTGCACACTGAACTGTTAGAATGAGTGTGTCCACATGGAGGTGTGCACACTGAACTGTTAGAATGAGTGTGCCCACATGGAGGTGTGCACACTGAACTGTTAGAATGAGTGTGTCCACATGTAGGTGTGCACACTGAACTGTTAGTATGAGTGTGCCCACATGGAGGTGTGCACACTGAACTGTTAGAATGAGTGTGCCCACATGGAGGTGTGCACACTGAACTGTTAGAATGAGTGTGTCCACATGGAGGTGTGCACACTGAACTGTTAGAATGAGTGTGTCCACATGGAGGTGTGCACACTGAACTGTTAGAATGACTGTGTCCACATGGAGGTGTGCACACTGAACTGTTAGAATGACTGTGCCCACATGGGGTGTGCACTCTGAACTGTTAGAATGAGTTTGTCCCTGTGGAGGTGTGCACACTGAACTGTTAGAATGAGTGTGTCCACATGGAAGTGTGCACACTGAACTTTTAGAATGAGTGTGTCCCTGTGGAGGTGTGCACACTGAACTGTTAGAATGAGTGTGTCCACATGGAGGTGTGCACACTGAACTGTTAGAATGAGTGTGTCCCTGTGGAGGTGTGCACACTGAACTGTTAGAATGAGTGTGTCCCTGTGGAGGTGTGCACACTGAAATGTTAGAATGAGTGTGTCCACATGGAGGTGTGCACACTGAACTGTTAGAATGAGTGTGTCCACATGGAGGTGTGCACACTGAACTGTTAGAATGAGTGTGTCCACATGGAGGTGTGCACACTGAGATGTTAGAATGAGTGTGTCCACATGGAGGTCTGCACACTGAACTGTTAGAATGAGTGTGTCCACATGGAGGTGTGCACACTGAACTGTTAGAATGAGTGTGCCCACATGGAGGTGTGCACACTGAACTGTTAGAATGAGTGTGTCCCTGTGGAGGTGTGCACACTGAAATGTTAGAATGAGTGTGTCCACATGGAGGTGTGCACACTGAACTGTTAGAATGAGTGTGTCCACATGGTGGTGTGCACACTGAACTGTTAGAATGAGTGTGCCCACATGGAGGTGTGCACACTGAACTGTTAGAATGAGTGTGCCCACATGGAGGTGTGCACATTGAACTGTTAGAATGAGTGTGTCCACATGGAGGTGTGCACACTGAACTGTTAGAATGAGTGTGTCCACATGGAGGTGTGCACACTGAACTGTTAGAATGAGTGTGTCCACATGGAGGTGTGCACACTGAACTGTTAGAATGAGTGTGTCCACATGTAGGTGTGCACACTGAACTGTTAGTATGAGTGTGCCCACATGGAGGTGTGCACACTGAACTGTTAGAATGAGTGTGCCCACATGTAGGTTTGCACACTGAACTGTTAGAATGAGTGTGCCGACATGGAGTTGTGCAAACTGAACTGTTAGAATGACTGTGTCCACATGGAGGTGTGCACACTGAACTGTTAGAATGACTGTGCCCACATGGAGGTGTGCACACTGAACTGTTAGAATGAGTGTGTCCCTGTGGTGGTGTGCACACTGTACTGTTAGAATGAGTGTGTCCACATGGAGGTGTGCACACTGAACTGTTAGAATGAGTGTGTCCACATGGAGGTGTGCACACTGAACTGTTAGAATGAGTGTGCCCACATGGAGTTGTGCAAAATGAACTGTTAGAATGACTGTGTCCACATGGAGGTGTGCACACGGAACTGTTAGAATGAGTGTGTCCACATGGAGGTGTGCACACTGAAATGTTAGAATGAGTGTGTCCACATGGAGGTGTGCACACTGAACTGTTAGAATGAGTGTGTCCACATGGTGGTGTGCACACTGAACTGTTAGAATGAGTGTGCCCACATGGAGGTGTGCACACTGAACTGTTAGAATGAGTGTGCCCACATGGAGGTGTGCACATTGAACTGTTAGAATGAGTGTGTCCACATGGAGGTGTGCACACTGAACTGTTAGAATGAGTGTGTCCACATGGAGGTGTGCACACTGAACTGTTAGAATGAGTGTGTCCACATGGAGGTGTGCACACTGAACTGTTAGAATGAGTGTGTCCACATGTAGGTGTGCACACTGACCTGTTAGTATGAGTGTGCCCACATGGAGGTGTGCACACTGAACTGTTAGAATGAGTGTGCCCACATGTAGGTTTGCACACTGAACTGTTAGAATGAGTGTGCCCACATGGAGTTGTGCAAACTGAACTGTTAGAATGACTGTGTCCACATGGAGGTGTGCACACTGAACTGTTAGAATGAGTGTGTCCCTGTGGTGGTGTGCACACTGAACTGTTAGAATGACTGTGTCCACATGGAAGTGTGCACACTGAACTGCTAGAATGAGTGTGTCCCTGTGGAGGTGTGCACACTGAACTGTTAGAATGAGTGTGTCCACATGGAGGTGTGCACACTGAACTGTTAGAATGAGTGTGTCCACATTGAGGTGTGCACACTGAACTTTTAGAATGAGTGTGCCCACATGGAGGTATGCACCCTGCACTGTTAGAATATGTACACATGGAGGTGTGCACACTGAACTGGTAGAAGGAGTGTGCCTACATGGAGGTGTGCACACTGAACTGTTAGAATGAGTGTGTCCACATGGAGGTGTGCACACTGAACTGTTAGAATGAGTGTGTCCACATGGAGGTGTGCACACTGAACTTTTAGAATGAGTGTGTCCCTGTGGAGGTGTGCACACTGAACTGTTAGAATGAGTGTGTCCACATGGAGGTGTGCACACTGAACTGTTAGAATGAGTGTGTCCACATGGAGGTGTGCACACTGAACTGTTAGAATGAGTGTGTCCCTGTGGAGGTGTGCACACTGAAATGTTAGAATGAGTGTGTCCACATGGAGGTGTGCACACTGAACTGTTAGAATGAGTGTGTCCACATGGAGGTGTGCACACTGAACTGTTAGAATGAGTGTGTCCACATGGAGGTGTGCACACTGAACTGTTAGAATGAGTGTGTCCACATGGAGGTGTGCACACTGAACTTTTAGAATGAATGTGTCCCTGTGGAGGTGTGCACACTGAACTGTTAGAATGAGTGTGTCCACATGGAGGTGTGCACACTGAACTGTTAGAATGAGTGTGTCCACATGGAGGTGTGCACAGTGAACTGTTAGAATGAGTGTGTCCCTGTGGAGGTGTGCACACTGAAATGTTAGAATGAGTGTGTCCACATGGAGGTGTGCACACTGAACTGTTAGAATGAGTGTGTCCACATGGAGGTGTGCACACTGAACTGTTAGAATGAGTGTGTCCACATGGAGGTGTGCACACTGAACTGTTAGAATGAGTGTGTCCACATGGAAGTGTGCACACTGAACTGTTAGAATGAGTGTGTCCACATGGAGGTGTGCACACTGAACTGTTAGAATGAGTGTGCACACATGGAGGTGTGCACACTGAACTGTTAGAATGAGTGTGTCCACATGGAGGTGTGCACACTGAACTGTTAGAATGAGTGTGTCCACATGGAGGTGTGCACACTGAACTGTTAGAATGAGTGTGTCCCTGTGGAGGTGTGCACACTGAAATGTTAGAATGAGTGTGTCCACATGGAGGTGTGCAAACTGAACTGTTAGAATGAGTGTGTCCACATGGAGGTGTGCACACTGAACTGTTAGAATGAGTGTGTCCACATGGAGGTGTGCACACTGAACTGTTAGAATGAGTGTGTCCACATGGAGGTGTGCACACTGAACTGTTAGAATGAGTGTGTCCACATGGAGGTGTGCACACTGAACTGTTAGAATGAGTGTGCACACATGGAGGTGTGCAGACTGAACTGTTAGAATGAGTGTGCCCACATGGAGGTGTGCACACTGAACTGTTAGAATGAGTGTGTCCCTGTGGAGGTGTGCACACTGAAATGTTAGAATGAGTGTGTCCACATGGAGGTGTGCACACTGAACTGTTAGAATGAGTGTGTCCACATGGAGGTGTGCACACTGAACTGTTAGAATGAGTGTGTCCACATGGAGGTGTGCACATTGAACTGTTAGAATGAGTGTGTCCACATGGAAGTGTGCAAACTGAACTGTTAGAATGAGTGTGTCCACATGGAGGTGTGCACACTGAACTGTTAGAATGAGTGTGCCCACATGGAGGTGTGCACACTGAACTGTTAGAATGAGTGTGTCCACATGGAGGTGTGCACACTGAACTGTTAGAATGAGTGTGTCCACATGGAGGTGTGCACACTGAACTGTTAGAATGAGTGTGTCCCTGTGGAGGTGTGCACACTGAAATGTTAGAATGAGTGTGTCCACATGGAGGTGTGCACACTGAACTGTTAGAATGAGTGTGTCCACATGGAGGTGTGCACACTGAACTGTTAGAATGAGT
>NW_026737858.1:0-30802 GCF_949786415.1 Peromyscus eremicus
GCGAGCTAGCGTTTGTTTCCCAGTCCTAAACGGAGTTGAATCCCATGCAGTTTCTGGTCCTACGAGCAAGAGTTGTTTTCTGCTAAGAAGAGTCACTATTGCGCTCCCATTGCCATACACAGTGCAAATAGCACTCGCGTCTGTTCCCAGCAAGTACAGTGTATTGGACTGAAGAGAAGCTACTGTTCTTGTCAGTTTCCTAAGCAGAGTTGAACTTGATATGCCCCGTGTGTGTAGGAAGCACAGTTCTTTTGTTCTGAGCAAGCTCACTGTTCTGGCCCTATAGGAAACACAGGAGAGTAGAAGAGTGCTGTTTTCTCAAAAGCAGAGTGTGTTTCTTGCAAGGCGAGCTAGCGTTTGTTTCCCAGTCCTAAACGGAGTTGAATCCCATGCAGTTTGTGGTCCTACGAGCAAGAGTTGTTTTCTGCTAAGAAGAGTCACTATTGCGCTCCCATTGCCATACACAGTGCAAATAGCACTCGCGTCTGTTCCCAGCAAGTACAGTGTATTGGACTGAAGAGAAGCTACTGTTCTGGTCAGTTTCCTAAGCAGAGTTGAACTAGATATGCCCCGTGTGTGTAGGAAGCACAGTTCTTTTGTTCTGAGCAAGCTCACTGTTCTGGCCCTATAGGAAACACAGGAGAGTAGAAGAGTGCTGTTTTCTCAAAAGCAGAGTGTGTTTCTTGCAAGGCGAGCTAGCGTTTGTTTCCCAGTCCTAAACGGAGTTGAATCCCATGCAGTTTCTGGTCCTACGAGCAAGAGTTGTTTTCTGCTAAGAAGAGTCACTATTGCGCTCCCATTGCCATACACAGTGCAAATAGCACTCGCGTCTGTTCCCAGCAAGTACAGTGTATTGGACTGAAGAGAAGCTACTGTTCTGGTCAGTTTCCTAAGCAGAGTTGAACTAGATATGCCCCGTGTGTGTAGGAAGCACAGTTCTTTTGTTCTGAGCAAGCTCACTGTTCTGGCCCTATAGGAAACACAGGAGAGTAGAAGAGTGCTGTTTTCTCAAAAGCAGAGTGTGTTTCTTGCAAGGCGAGCTAGCGTTTGTTTCCCAGTCCTAAACGGAGTTGAATCCCATGCAGTTTCTGGTCCTACGAGCAAGAGTTGTTTTCTGCTAAGAAGAGTCACTATTGCGCTCCCATTGCCATACACAGTGCAAATAGCCCTCGCGTCTGTTCCCAGCAAGTACAGTGTATTGGACTGAAGAGAAGCTACTGTTCTGGTCAGTTTCCTAAGCAGAGTTGAACTAGATATGCCCCGTGTGTGTAGGAAGCACAGTTCTTTTGTTCTGAGCAAGCTCACTGTTCTGGCCCTATAGGAAACACAGGAGAGTAGAAGAGTGCTGTTTTCTCAAAAGCAGAGTGTGTTTCTTGCAAGGCGAACTAGCGTTTGTTTCCCAGTCCTAAACGGAGTAGAATCCCATGCAGTTTGTGGTCCTACGAGCAAGAGTTGTTTTCTGCTAAGAAGAGTCACTATTGCGCTCCCATTGCCATACTCAGTGCAAAAAGCACTCGCGTCTGTTCCCAGCAAGTACAGTGTATTGGACTGAAGAGAAGCTACTGTTCTGGTCAGTTTCCTAAGCAGAGTTGAACTAGATATGCCCCGTGTGTGTAGGAAGCACAGTTCTTTTGTTCTGAGCAAGCTCACTGTTCTGGCCCTATAGGAAACACAGGAGAGTAGAAGAGTGCTGTTTTCTCAAAAGCAGAGTGTGTTTCTTGCAAGGTGAGCTAGCGTTTGTTTCCCAGTCCTAAACGGAGTTGAATCCCATGCAGTTTCTGGTCCTACGAGCAAGAGTTATTTTCTGCTAAGAAGAGTCACTATTGCGCTCCCATTGCCATACACAGTGCAAATAGCACTCGCGTCTGTTCCCAGCAAGTACAGTGTATTGGACTGAAGAGAAGCTACTGTTCTGGTCAGTTTCCTAAGCAGAGTTGAACTAGATATGCCCCGTGTGTGTAGGAAGCACAGTTCTTTTGTTCTGAGCAAGCTCACTGTTCTGGCCCTATAGGAAACACAGGAGAGTAGAAGAGTGCTGTTTTCTCAAAAGCAGAGTGTGTTTCTTGCAAGGCGAGCTAGCGTTTGTTTCCCAGTCCTAAAAGGAGTTGAATCCCATGCAGTTTCTGGTCCTACGAGCAAGAGTTGTTTTCTGCTAAGAAGAGTCACTATTGCGCTCCCATTGCCATACACAGTGCAAATAGCACTCGCGTCTGTTCCCAGCAAGTACAGTGTATTGGACTGAAGAGAAGCTACTGTTCTGGTCAGTTTCCTAAGCAGAGTTGAACTAGATATGCCCCGTGTGTGTAGGAAGCACAGTTCTTTTGTTCTGAGCAAGCTCACTGTTCTGGCCCTATAGGAAACACAGGAGAGTAGAAGAGTGCTGTTTTCTCAAAAGCAGAGTGTGTTTCTTGCAAGGCGAGCTAGCGTTTGTTTCCCAGTCCTAAACGGAGTAGAATCCCATGCAGTTTGTGGTCCTACGAGCAAGAGTTGTTTTCTGCTAAGAAGAGTCACTATTGCGCTCCCATTGCCATACTCAGTGCAAAAAGCACTCGCGTCTGTTCCCAGCAAGTACAGTGCATTGGACTGAAGAGAAGCTACTGTTCTGGTCAGTTTCCTAAGCAGAGTTGAACTAGATATGCCCCGTGTGTGTAGGAAGCACAGTTCTTTTGTTCTGAGCAAGCTCACTGTTCTGGCCCTATAGGAAACACAGGAGAGTAGAAGAGTGCTGTTTTCTCAAAAGCAGAGTGTGTTTCTTGCAAGGCGAGCTAGCGTTTTTTTCCCAGTCCTAAACGGAGTTGAATCCCATGCAGTTTCTGGTCCTACGAGCAAGAGTTGTTTTCTGCTAAGAAGAGTCACTATTGCGCGCTCATTGCCATACACAGTTCAAATAGCCCTCGCGTCTGTTCCCAGCAAGTACAGTGTATTGGACTGAAGAGAAGCTACTGTTCTGGTCAGTTTCCTAAGCAGAGTTGAACTAGATATGCCCCGTGTGTGTAGGAAGCACAGTTCTTTTGTTCTGAGCAAGCTCACTGTTCTGGCCCTATAGGAAACACAGGAGAGTAGAAGAGTGCTGTTTTCTCAAAAGCAGAGTGTGTTTCTTGCAAGGCGAGCTAGCGTTTGTTTCCCAGTCCTAAACGGAGTTGAATCCCATGCAGTTTCTGGTCCTACGAGCAAGAGTTGTTTTCTGCTAAGAAGAGTCACTATTGCGCTCCCATTGCCATACACAGTGCAAATAGCACTCGCGTCTGTTCCCAGCAAGTACAGTGTATTGGACTGAAGAGAAGCTACTGTTCTTGTCAGTTTCCTAAGCAGAGTTGAACTTGATATGCCCCGTGTGTGTAGGAAGCACAGTTCTTTTGTTCTGAGCAAGCTCACTGTTCTGGCCCTATAGGAAACACAGGAGAGTAGAAGAGTGCTGTTTTCTCAAAAGCAGAGTGTGTTTCTTGCAAGGCGAGCTAGCGTTTGTTTCCCAGTCCTAAACGGAGTTGAATCCCATGCAGTTTGTGGTCCTACGAGCAAGAGTTGTTTTCTGCTAAGAAGAGTCACTATTGCGCTCCCATTGCCATACACAGTGCAAATAGCACTCGCGTCTGTTCCCAGCAAGTACAGTGTATTGGACTGAAGAGAAGCTACTGTTCTGGTCAGTTTCCTAAGCAGAGTTGAACTAGATATGCCCCGTGTGTGTAGGAAGCACAGTTCTTTTGTTCTGAGCAAGCTCACTGTTCTGGCCCTATAGGAAACACAGGAGAGTAGAAGAGTGCTGTTTTCTCAAAAGCAGAGTGTGTTTCTTGCAAGGCGAGCTAGCGTTTGTTTCCCAGTCCTAAACGGAGTTGAATCCCATGCAGTTTCTGGTCCTACGAGCAAGAGTTGTTTTCTGCTAAGAAGAGTCACTATTGCGCTCCCATTGCCATACACAGTGCAAATAGCACTCGCGTCTGTTCCCAGCAAGTACAGTGTATTGGACTGAAGAGAAGCTACTGTTCTGGTCAGTTTCCTAAGCAGAGTTGAACTAGATATGCCCCGTGTGTGTAGGAAGCACAGTTCTTTTGTTCTGAGCAAGCTCACTGTTCTGGCCCTATAGGAAACACAGGAGAGTAGAAGAGTGCTGTTTTCTCAAAAGCAGAGTGTGTTTCTTGCAAGGCGAGCTAGCGTTTGTTTCCCAGTCCTAAACGGAGTTGAATCCCATGCAGTTTCTGGTCCTACGAGCAAGAGTTGTTTTCTGCTAAGAAGAGTCACTATTGCGCTCCCATTGCCATACACAGTGCAAATAGCACTCGCGTCTGTTCCCAGCAAGTACAGTGTATTGGACTGAAGAGAAGCTACTGTTCTGGTCAGTTTCCTAAGCAGAGTTGAACTAGATATGCCCCGTGTGTGTAGGAAGCACAGTTCTTTTGTTCTGAGCAAGCTCACTGTTCTGGCCCTATAGGAAACACAGGAGAGTAGAAGAGTGCTGTTTTCTCAAAAGCAGAGTGTGTTTCTTGCAAGGCGAGCTAGCGTTTGTTTCCCAGTCCTAAACGGAGTTGAATCCCATGCAGTTTCTGGTCCTACGAGCAAGAGTTGTTTTCTGCTAAGAAGAGTCACTATTGCGCTCCCATTGCCATACACAGTGCAAATAGCCCTCGCGTCTGTTCCCAGCAAGTACAGTGTATTGGACTGAAGAGAAGCTACTGTTCTGGTCAGTTTCCTAAGCAGAGTTGAACTAGATATGCCCCGTGTGTGTAGGAAGCACAGTTCTTTTGTTCTGAGCAAGCTCACTGTTCTGGCCCTATAGGAAACACAGGAGAGTAGAAGAGTGCTGTTTTCTCAAAAGCAGAGTGTGTTTCTTGCAAGGCGAACTAGCGTTTGTTTCCCAGTCCTAAACGGAGTAGAATCCCATGCAGTTTGTGGTCCTACGAGCAAGAGTTGTTTTCTGCTAAGAAGAGTCACTATTGCGCTCCCATTGCCATACTCAGTGCAAAAAGCACTCGCGTCTGTTCCCAGCAAGTACAGTGTATTGGACTGAAGAGAAGCTACTGTTCTGGTCAGTTTCCTAAGCAGAGTTGAACTAGATATGCCCCGTGTGTGTAGGAAGCACAGTTCTTTTGTTCTGAGCAAGCTCACTGTTCTGGCCCTATAGGAAACACAGGAGAGTAGAAGAGTGCTGTTTTCTCAAAAGCAGAGTGTGTTTCTTGCAAGGTGAGCTAGCGTTTGTTTCCCAGTCCTAAACGGAGTTGAATCCCATGCAGTTTCTGGTCCTACGAGCAAGAGTTATTTTCTGCTAAGAAGAGTCACTATTGCGCTCCCATTGCCATACACAGTGCAAATAGCACTCGCGTCTGTTCCCAGCAAGTACAGTGTATTGGACTGAAGAGAAGCTACTGTTCTGGTCAGTTTCCTAAGCAGAGTTGAACTAGATATGCCCCGTGTGTGTAGGAAGCACAGTTCTTTTGTTCTGAGCAAGCTCACTGTTCTGGCCCTATAGGAAACACAGGAGAGTAGAAGAGTGCTGTTTTCTCAAAAGCAGAGTGTGTTTCTTGCAAGGCGAGCTAGCGTTTGTTTCCCAGTCCTAAAAGGAGTTGAATCCCATGCAGTTTCTGGTCCTACGAGCAAGAGTTGTTTTCTGCTAAGAAGAGTCACTATTGCGCTCCCATTGCCATACACAGTGCAAATAGCACTCGCGTCTGTTCCCAGCAAGTACAGTGTATTGGACTGAAGAGAAGCTACTGTTCTGGTCAGTTTCCTAAGCAGAGTTGAACTAGATATGCCCCGTGTGTGTAGGAAGCACAGTTCTTTTGTTCTGAGCAAGCTCACTGTTCTGGCCCTAGAGGAAACACAGGAGAGTAGAAGAGTGCTGTTTTCTCAAAAGCAGAGTGTGTTTCTTGCAAGGCGAGCTAGCGTTTGTTTCCCAGTCCTAAACGGAGTAGAATCCCATGCAGTTTGTGGTCCTATGAGCAAGAGTTGTTTTCTGCTAAGAAGAGTCACTATTGCGCTCCCATTGCCATACTCAGTGCAAAAAGCACTCGCGTCTGTTCCCAGCAAGTACAGTGTATTGGACTGAAGAGAAGCTACTGTTCTGGTCAGTTTCCTAAGCAGAGTTGAACTAGATATGCCCCGTGTGTGTAGGAAGCACAGTTCTTTTGTTCTGAGCAAGCTCACTGTTCTGGCCCTATAGGAAACACAGGAGAGTAGAAGAGTGCTGTTTTCTCAAAAGCAGAGTGTGTTTCTTGCAAGGCGAGCTAGCGTTTTTTTCCCAGTCCTAAACGGAGTTGAATCCCATGCAGTTTCTGGTCCTACGAGCAAGAGTTGTTTTCTGCTAAGAAGAGTCACTATTGCGCGCTCATTGCCATACACAGTTCAAATAGCCCTCGCGTCTGTTCCCAGCAAGTACAGTGTATTGGACTGAAGAGAAGCTACTGTTCTGGTCAGTTTCCTAAGCAGAGTTGAACTAGATATGCCCCGTGTGTGTAGGAAGCACAGTTCTTTTGTTCTGAGCAAGCTCACTGTTCTGGCCCTATAGGAAACACAGGAGAGTAGAAGAGTGCTGTTTTCTCAAAAGCAGAGTGTGTTTCTTGCAAGGCGAGCTAGCGTTTGTTTCCCAGTCCTAAACGGAGTTGAATCCCATGCAGTTTCTGGTCCTACGAGCAAGAGTTGTTTTCTGCTAAGAAGAGTCACTATTGCGCTCCCATTGCCATACACAGTGCAAATAGCACTCGCGTCTGTTCCCAGCAAGTACAGTGTATTGGACTGAAGAGAAGCTACTGTTCTGGTCAGTTTCCTAAGCAGAGTTGAACTAGATATGCCCCGTGTGTGTAGGAAGCACAGTTCTTTTGTTCTGAGCAAGCTCACTGTTCTGGCCCTATAGGAAACACAGGAGAGTAGAAGAGTGCTGTTTTCTCAAAAGCAGAGTGTGTTTCTTGCAAGGCGAGCTAGCATTTGTTTCCCAGTCCTAAACGGAGTAGAATCCCATGCAGTTTGTGGTCCTACGAGCAAGAGTTGTTTTCTGCTAAGAAGAGTCACTATTGCGCTCCCATTGCCATACTCAGTGCAAAAAGCACTCGCGTCTGTTCCCAGCAAGTACAGTGTATTGGACTGAAGAGAAGCTACTGTTCTGGTCAGTTTCCTAAGCAGAGTTGAACTAGATATGCCCCGTGTGTGTAGGAAGCACAGTTCTTTTGTTCTGAGCAAGCTCACTGTTCTGGCCCTATAGGAAACACAGGAGAGTAGAAGAGTGCTGTTTTCTCAAAAGCAGAGTGTGTTTCTTGCAAGGCGAGCTAGCGTTTGTTTCCCAGTCCTAAACGGAGTTGAATCCCATGCAGTTTGTGGTCCTACGAGCAAGAGTTGTTTTCTGCTAAGAAGAGTCACTATTGCGCGCTCATTGCCATACACAGTTCAAATAGCACTCGCGTCTGTTCCCAGCAAGTACAGTGTATTGGACTGAAGAGAAGCTACTGTTCTTGTCAGTTTCCTAAGCAGAGTTGAACTAGATATGCCCCGTGTGTGTAGGAAGCACAGTTCTTTTGTTCTGAGCAAGCTCACTGTTCTGGCCCTATAGGAAACACAGGAGAGTAGAAGAGTGCTGTTTTCTCAAAAGCAGAGTGTGTTTCTTGCAAGGCGAGCTAGCGTTTGTTTCCCAGTCCTAAACGGAGTTGAATCCCATGCAGTTTGTGGTCCTACGAGCAAGAGTTGTTTTCTGCTAAGAAGAGTCACTATTGCGCTCCCATTGCCATACACAGTGCAAATAGCACTCGCGTCTGTTCCCAGCAAGTACAGTGTATTGGACTGAAGAGAAGCTACTGTTCTGGTCAGTTTCCTAAGCAGAGTTGAACTAGATATGCCCCGTGTGTGTAGGAAGCACAGTTCTTTTGTTCTGAGCAAGCTCACTGTTCTGGCCCTATAGGAAACACAGGAGAGTAGAAGAGTGCTGTTTTCTCAAAAGCAGAGTGTGTTTCTTGCAAGGCGAGCTAGCGTTTGTTTCCCAGTCCTAAACGGAGTTGAATCCCATGCAGTTTCTGGTCCTACGAGCAAGAGTTGTTTTCTGCTAAGAAGAGTCACTATTGCGCTCCCATTGCCATACACAGTGCAAATAGCACTCGCGTCTGTTCCCAGCAAGTACAGTGTATTGGACTGAAGAGAAGCTACTGTTCTGGTCAGTTTCCTAAGCAGAGTTGAACTAGATATGCCCCGTGTGTGTAGGAAGCACAGTTCTTTTGTTCTGAGCAAGCTCACTGTTCTGGCCCTATAGGAAACACAGGAGAGTAGAAGAGTGCTGTTTTCTCAAAAGCAGAGTGTGTTTCTTGCAAGGCGAGCTAGCGTTTGTTTCCCAGTCCTAAACGGAGTTGAATCCCATGCAGTTTCTGGTCCTACTAGCAAGAGTTGTTTTCTGCTAAGAAGAGTCACTATTGCGCTCCCATTGCCATACACAGTGCAAATAGCACTCGCGTCTGTTCCCAGCAAGTACAGTGTATTGGACTGAAGAGAAGCTACTGTTCTGGTCAGTTTCCTAAGCAGAGTTGAACTAGATATGCCCCGTGTGTGTAGGAAGCACAGTTCTTTTGTTCTGAGCAAGCTCACTGTTCTGGCCCTATAGGAAACACAGGAGAGTAGAAGAGTGCTGTTTTCTCAAAAGCAGAGTGTGTTTCTTGCAAGGCGAGCTAGCGTTTGTTTCCCAGTCCTAAACGGAGTTGAATCCCATGCAGTTTCTGGTCCTACGATCAAGAGTTGTTTTCTGCTAAGAAGAGTCACTATTGCGCTCCCATTGCCATACACAGTGCAAATAGCACTCGCGTCTGTTCCCAGCAAGTACAGTGTATTGGACTGAAGAGAAGCTACTGTTCTGGTCAGTTTCCTAAGCAGAGTTGAACTAGATATGCCCCGTGTGTGTAGGAAGCACAGTTCTTTGGTTCTGAGCAAGCTCACTGTTCTGGCCCTATAGGAAACACAGGAGAGTAGAAGAGTGCTGTTTTCTCAAAAGCAGAGTGTGTTTCTTGCAAGGCGAGCTAGCGTTTGTTTCCCAGTCCTAAACGGACTTGAATCCCATGCAGATTCTGGTCCTACGAGCAAGAGTTGTTTTCTGCTAAGAAGAGTCACTATTGCGCTCCCATTGCCATACACAGTGCAAATAGCACTCGCGTCTGTTCCCAGCAAGTACAGTGTATTGGACTGAAGAGAAGCTACTGTTCTGGTCAGTTTCCTAAGCAGAGTTGAACTAGATATGCCCCGTGTGTGTAGGAAGCACAGTTCTTTTGTTCTGAGCAAGCTCACTGTTCTGGCCCTATAGGAAACACAGGAGAGTAGAAGAGTGCTGTTTTCTCAAAAGCAGAGTGTGTTTCTTGCAAGGCGAGCTAGCGTTTGTTTCCCAGTCCTAAACGGAGTTGAATCCCATGCAGTTTCTGGTCCTACGAGCAAGAGTTGTTTTCTGCTAAGAAGAGTCACTATTGCGCTCCCATTGCCATACACAGTGCAAATAGCACTCGCGTCTGTTCCCAGCAAGTACAGTGTATTGGACTGAAGAGAAGCTACTGTTCTGGTCAGTTTCCTAAGCAGAGTTGAACTAGATATGCCCCGTGTGTGTAGGAAGCACAGTTCTTTTGTTCTGAGCAAGCTCACTGTTCTGGCCCTATAGGAAACACAGGAGAGTAGAAGAGTGCTGCTTTCTCAAAAGCAGAGTGTGTTTCTTGCAAGGCGAGCTAGCGTTTGTTTCCCAGTCCTAAACGGAGTTGAATCCCATGCAGTTTCTGGTCCTACGAGCAAGAGTTGTTTTCTGCTAAGAAGAGTCACTATTGCGCTCCCATTGCCATACACAGTGCAAATAGCACTCGCGTCTGTTCCCAGCAAGTACAGTGTATTGGACTGAAGAGAAGCTACTGTTCTGGTCAGTTTCCTAAGCAGAGTTGAACTAGATATGCCCCGTGTGTGTAGGAAGCACAGTTCTTTTGTTCTGAGCAAGCTCACTGTTCTGGCCCTATAGGAAACACAGGAGAGTAGAAGAGTGCTGTTTTCTCAAAAGCAGAGTGTGTTTCTCGCAAGGCGAGCTAGCGTTTGTTTCCCAGTCCTAAACGGAGTAGAATCCCATGCAGTTTGTGGTCCTACGAGCAAGAGTTGTTTTCTGCTAAGAAGAGTCACTATTGCGCTCCCATTGCCATACTCAGTGCAAAAAGCACTCGCGTCTGTTCCCAGCAAGTACAGTGTATTGGACTGAAGAGAAGCTACTGTTCTGGTCAGTTTCCTAAGCAGAGTTGAACTAGATATGCCCCGTGTGTGTAGGAAGCACAGTTCTTTTGTTCTGAGCAAGCTCACTGTTCTGGCCCTATAGGAAACACAGGAGAGTAGAAGAGTGCTGTTTTCTCAAAAGCAGAGTGTGTTTCTTGCAAGGCGAGCTAGCGTTTTTTTCCCAGTCCTAAACGGAGTTGAATCCCATGCAGTTTCTGGTCCTACTAGCAAGAGTTGTTTTCTGCTAAGAAGAGTCACTATTGCGCGCTCATTGCCATACACAGTTCAAATAGCACTCGCGTCTGTTCCCAGCAAGTACAGTGTATTGGACTGAAGAGAAGCTACTGTTCTGGTCAGTTTCCTAAGCAGAGTTGAACTAGATATGCCCCGTGTGTGTAGGAAGCACAGTTCTTTTGTTCTGAGCAAGCTCACTGTTCTGGCCCTATAGGAAACATAGGAGAGTAGAAGAGTGCTGTTTTCTCAAAAGCAGAGTGTGTTTCTTGCAAGGCGAGCTAGCGTTTGTTTCCCAGTCCTAAACGGAGTTGAATCCCATGCAGTTTCTGGTCCTACTAGCAAGAGTTGTTTTCTGCTAAGAAGAGTCACTATTGCGCTCCCATTGCCATACACAGTTCAAATAGCACTCGCGTCTGTTCCCAGCAAGTACAGTGTATTGGACTGAAGAGAAGCTACTGTTCTGGTCAGTTTCCTAAGCAGAGTTGAACTAGATATGCCCCGTGTGTGTAGGAAGCACAGTTCTTTGGTTCTGAGCAAGCTCACTGTTCTGGCCCTATAGGAAACACAGGAGAGTAGAAGAGTGCTGTTTTCTCAAAAGCAGAGTGTGTTTCTTGCAAGGCGAGCTAGCGTTTGTTTCCCAGTCCTAAACGGAGTTGAATCCCATGCAGTTTCTGGTCCTACGAGCAAGAGTTGTTTTCTGCTAAGAAGAGTCACTATTGCGCTCCCATTGCCATACACAGTGTAAATAGCACTCGCGTCTGTTCCCAGCAAGTACAGTGTATTGGACTGAAGAGAAGCTACTGTTCCTGTCAGTTTCCTAAGCAGAGTTGAACTAGATATGCCCCGTGTGTGTAGGAAGCACAGTTCTTTTGTTCTGAGCAAGCTCACTGTTCTGGCCCTATAGGAAACACAGGAGAGTAGAAGAGTGCTGTTTTCTCAAAAGCAGAGTGTGTTTCTTGCAAGGCGAGCTAGCGTTTGTTTCCCAGTCCTAAACGGAGTAGAATCCCATGCAGATTCTGGTCCTACGAGCAAGAGTTGTTTTCTGCTAAGAAGAGTCACTATTGCGCTCCCATTGCCATACACAGTGCAAATAGCACTCGTGTCTGTTCCCAGCAAGTACAGTGTATTGGACTGAAGAGAAGCTACTGTTCTGGTCAGTTTCCTAAGCAGAGTTGAACTAGATATGCCCCGTGTGTGTAGGAAGCACAGTTCTTTTGTTCTGAGCAAGCTCACTGTTCTGGCCCTATAGGAAACACAGGAGAGTAGAAGAGTGCTGTTTTCTCAAAAGCAGAGTGTGTTTCTTGCAAGGCGAGCTAGCGTTTGTTTCCCAGTCCTAAACGGAGTTGAATCCCATGCAGTTTCTGGTCCTACGAGCAAGAGTTGTTTTCTGCTAAGAAGAGTCACTATTGCGCTCCCATTGCCATACACAGTGCAAATAGCACTGGCGTCTGTTCCCAGCAAGTACAGTGTATTGGACTGAAGAGAAGCTACTGTTCTGGTCAGTTTCCTAAGCAGAGTTGAACTAGATATGGCCCGTGTGTGTAGGAAGCACAGTTCTTTGGTTCTGAGCAAGCTCACTGTTCTGGCCCTATAGGAAACACAGGAGAGTAGAAGAGTGCTGTTTTCTCAAAAGCAGAGTGTGTTTCTTGCAAGGCGAGCTAGCGTTTGTTTCCCAGTCCTAAACGGAGTTGAATCCCATGCAGATTCTGGTCCTACGAGCAAGAGTTGTTTTCTGCTAAGAAGAGTCACTATTGCGCTCCCATTGCCATACACAGTGCAAATAGCACTTGCATCTGTTCCCAGCAAGTACAGTGCATTGGACTGAAGAGAAGCTACTGTTCTTGTCAGTTTCCTAAGCAGAGTTGAACTAGATATGCCCCGTGTGTGTAGGAAGCACAGTTCTTTTGTTCTGAGCAAGCTCACTGTTCTGGCCCTATAGGAAACACAGGAGAGTAGAAGAGTGCTGTTTTCTCAAAAGCAGAGTGTGTTTCTTGCAAGGCGAGCTAGCGTTTGTTTCCCAGTCCTAAACGGAGTTGAATCCCATGCAGTTTCTGGTCCTACGAGCAAGAGTTGTTTTCTGCTAAGAAGAGTCACTATTGCGCTCCCATTGCCATACACAGTGCAAATAGCACTCGCGTCTGTTCCCAGCAAGTACAGTGTATTGGACTGAAGAGAAGCTACTGTTCTGGTCAGTTTCCTAAGCAGAGTTGAACTAGATATGCCCCGTGTGTGTAGGAAGCACAGTTCTTTTGTTCTGAGCAAGCTCACTGTTCTGGCCCTATAGGAAACACAGGAGAGTAGAAGAGTGCTGTTTTCTCAAAAGCAGAGTGTGTTTCTTGCAAGGCGAGCTAGCGTTTGTTTTCCAGTCCTAAACGGAGTTGAATCCCATGCAGTTTGTGGTCCTACGAGCATGAGTTGTTTTCTGCTAAGAAGAGTCACTATTGTGCTCCCATTGCCATACACAGTGCAAATAGCACTCGCGTCTGTTCCCAGCAAGTACAGTGTATTGGACTGAAGAGAAGCTATTGTTCTGGTCAGTTTCCTAAGCAGAGTTGAACTAGATATGCCCCGTGTGTGTAGGAAGCACAGTTCTTTTGTTCTGAGCAAGCTCACTGTTCTGGCCCTATAGGAAACACAGGAGAGTAGAAGAGTGCTGTTTTCTCAAAAGCAGAGTGTGTTTCTTGCAAGGCGAGCTAGCGTTTGTTTCCCAGTCCTAAAGGGAGTTGAATCCCATGCAGTTTCTGGTCCTAGGAGCAAGAGTTGTTTTCTGCTAGGAAGAGTCACTATTGCGCTCCCATTGCCATACACAGTGCAAATAGCACTTGCATCTGTTCCCAGCAAGTACAGTGTATTGCACTGAAGAGAAGCTACTGTTCTTGTCAGTTTCCTAAGCAGAGTTGAACTAGATATGGCCCGTGTGTGTAGGAAGCACAGTTCTTTTGTTCTGAGCAAGCTCACTGTTCTGGCCCTATAGGAAACACAGGAGAGTAGAAGAGTGCTGTTTTCTCAAAAGCAGAGTGTGTTTCTTGCAAGGCGAGCTAGCGTTTGTTTCCCAGTCCTAAACGGAGTTGAATCCCATGCAGTTTCTGGTCCTACGAGCAAGAGTTGTTTTCTGCTAAGAAGAGTCACTATTGCGCTCCCATTGCCATACACAGTGCAAATAGCACTCGCGTCTGTTCCCAGCAAGTACAGTGTATTGGACTGAAGAGAAGCTACTGTTCTGGTCAGTTTCCTAAGCAGAGTTGAACTAGATATGCCCCGTGTGTGTAGGAAGCACAGTTCTTTTGTTCTGAGCAAGCTCACTGTTCTGGCCCTATAGGAAACACAGGAGAGTAGAAGAGTGCTGTTTTCTCAAAAGCAGAGTGTGTTTCTTGCAAGGCGAGCTAGCGTTTGTTTCCCAGTCCTAAACGGAGTTGAATACCATGCAGTTTCTGGTCCTAGGAGCAAGAGTTGTTTTCTGCTAGGAAGAGTCACTATTGCGCTCCCATTGCCATACACAGTGCAAATAGCACTCGCGTCTGTTCCCAGCAAGTACAGTGTATTGCACTGAAGAGAAGCTACTGTTCTGGTCAGTTTCCTAAGCAGAGTTGAACTAGATATGCCCCGTGTGTGTAGGAAGCACAGTTCTTTTGTTCTGAGCAAGCTCACTGTTCTGGCCCTATAGGAAACACAGGAGAGTAGAAGAGTGCTGTTTTCTCAAAAGCAGAGTGTGTTTCTTGCAAGGCGAGCTAGCGTTTGTTTCCCAGTCCTAAACGGAGTTGAATCCCATGCAGATTCTGGTCCTATGAGCAAGAGTTGTTTTCTGCTAAGAAGAGTCACTATTGCGCTCCCATTGCCATACACAGTGCAAATAGCACTCGCGTCTGTTCCCAGCAAGTACAGTGTATTGGACTGAAGAGAAGCTACTGTTCTGGTCAGTTTCCTAAGCAGAGTTGAACTAGATATGCCCCGTGTGTGTAGGAAGCACAGTTCTTTTGTTCTGAGCAAGCTCACTGTTCTGGCCCTATAGGAAACACAGGAGAGTAGAAGAGTGCTGTTTTCTCAAAAGCAGAGTGTGTTTCTTGCAAGGCGAGCTAGCGTTTGTTTCCCAGTCCTAAACGGAGTTGAATCCCATGCAGTTTGTGGTCCTACGAGCAAGAGTTGTTTTCTGCTAAGAAGAGTCACTATTGCGCTCCCATTGCCATACACAGTGCAAATAGCACTCGCGTCTGTTCCCAGCAAGTACAGTGTATTGGACTGAAGAGAAGCTATTGTTCTGGTCAGTTTCCTAAGCAGAGTTGAACTAGATATGCCCCGTGTGTGTAGGAAGCACAGTTCTTTTGTTCTGAGCAAGCTCACTGTTCTGGCCCTATAGGAAACACAGGAGAGTAGAAGAGTGCTGTTTTCTCAAAAGCAGAGTGTGTTTCTTGCAAGGCGAGCTAGCGTTTGTTTCCCAGTCCTAAACGGAGTTGAATCCCATGCAGTTTCTGGTCCTAGGAGCAAGAGTTGTTTTCTGCTAGGAAGAGTCACTATTGCGCTCCCATTGCCATACACAGTGCAAATAGCACTCGCGTCTGTTCCCAGCAAGTACAGTGTATTGCACTGAAGAGAAGCTACTGTTCTTGTCAGTTTCCTAAGCAGAGTTGAACTAGATATGCCCCGTGTGTGTAGGAAGCACAGTTCTTTTGTTCTGAGCAAGCTCACTGTTCTGGCCCTATAGGAAACACAGGAGAGTAGAAGAGTGCTGTTTTCTCAAAAGCAGAGTGTGTTTCTTGCAAGGCGAGCTAGCGTTTGTTTCCCAGTCCTAAACGGAGTTGAATCCCATGCAGATTCTGGTCCTATGAGCAAGAGTTGTTTTCTGCTAAGAAGAGTCACTATTGCGCTCCCATTGCCATACACAGTGCAAATAGCACTCGTGTCTGTTCCCAGCAAGTACAGTGTATTGGACTGAAGAGAAGCTACTGTTCTGGTCAGTTTCCTAAGCAGAGTTGAACTAGATATGCCCCGTGTGTGTAGGAAGCACAGTTCTTTTGTTCTGAGCAAGCTCACTGTTCTGGCCCTATAGGAAACACAGGAGAGTAGAAGAGTGCTGTTTTCTCAAAAGCAGAGTGTGTTTCTTGCAAGGTGAGCTAGCGTTTGTTTCCCAGTCCTAAACGGAGTTGAATCCCATGCAGTTTGTGGTCCTACAAGCAAGAGTTGTTTTCTGCTAAGAAGAGTCACTATTGCGCTCCCATTGCCATACACAGTGCAAATAGCACTCGCGTCTGTTCCCAGCAAGTACAGTGTATTGAACTGAAGAGAAGCTACTGTTCTGGTCAGTTTCCTAAGCAGAGTTGAACTAGATATGCCCCGTGTGTGTAGGAAGCACAGTTCTTTGGTTCTGAGCAAGCTCACTGTTCTGGCCCTATAGGAAACACAGGAGAGTAGAAGAGTGCTGTTTTCTCAAAAGCAGAGTGTGTTTCTTGCAAGGCGAGCTAGCGTTTGTTTCCCAGTCCTAAACGGAGTTGAATCCCATGCAGTTTCTGGTCCTAGGAGCAAGAGTTGTTTTCTGCTAGGAAGAGTCACTATTGCGCTCCCATTGCCATACACAGTGCAAATAGCACTCGCATCTGTTCCCAGCAAGTACAGTGTATTGCACTGAAGAGAAGCTACTGTTCTGGTCAGTTTCCTAAGCAGAGTTGAACTAGATATGCCCCGTGTGTGTAGGAAGCACAGTTCTTTTGTTCTGAGCAAGCTCACTGTTCTGGCCCTATAGGAAACACAGGAGAGTAGAAGAGTGCTGTTTTCTCAAAAGCAGAGTGTGTTTCTTGCAAGGCGAGCTAGCGTTTGTTTCCCAGTCCTAAACGGAGTTGAATCCCATGCAGTTTCTGGTCCTACGAGCAAGAGTTGTTTTCTGCTAAGAAGAGTCACTATTGCGCTCCCATTGCCATACACAGTGCAAATAGCACTCGCGTCTGTTCCCAGCAAGTACAGTGTATTGGACTGAAGAGAAGCTACTGTTCTGGTCAGTTTCCTAAGCAGAGTTGAACTAGATATGCCCCGTGTGTGTAGGAAGCACAGTTCTTTTGTTCTGAGCAAGCTCACTGTTCTGGCCCTATAGGAAACACAGGAGAGTAGAAGAGTGCTGTTTTCTCAAAAGCAGAGTGTGTTTCTTGCAAGGCGAGCTAGCGTTTGTTTCCCAGTCCTAAACGGAGTTGAATCCCATGCAGTTTCTGGTCCTAGGAGAAAGAGTTGTTTTCTGCTAGGAAGAGTCACTATTGCGCTCCCATTGCCATACACAGTGCAAATAGCACTCGCGTCTGTTCCCAGCAAGTACAGTGTATTGCACTGAAGAGAAGCTACTGTTCTGGTCAGTTTCCTAAGCAGAGTTGAACTAGATATGCCCCGTGTGTGTAGGAAGCACAGTTCTTTTGTTCTGAGCAAGCTCACTGTTCTGGCCCTATAGGAAACACAGGAGAGTAGAAGAGTGCTGTTTTCTCAAAAGCAGAGTGTGTTTCTTGCAAGGCGAGCTAGCGTTTGTTTCCCAGTCCTAAACGGAGTTGAATACCATGCAGTTTCTGGTCCTAGGAGCAAGAGTTGTTTTCTGCTAGGAAGAGTCACTATTGCGCTCCCATTGCCATACACAGTGCAAATAGCACTCGCGTCTGTTCCCAGCAAGTACAGTGTATTGCACTGAAGAGAAGCTACTGTTCTGGTCAGTTTCCTAAGCAGAGTTGAACTAGATATGCCCCGTGTGTGTAGGAAGCACAGTTCTTTTGTTCTGAGCAAGCTCACTGTTCTGGCCCTATAGGAAACACAGGAGAGTAGAAGAGTGCTGTTTTCTCAAAAGCAGAGTGTGTTTCTTGCAAGGCGAGCTAGCGTTTGTTTCCCAGTCCTAAACGGAGTTGAATCCCATGCAGATTCTGGTCCTATGAGCAAGAGTTGTTTTCTGCTAAGAAGAGTCACTATTGCGCTCCCATTGCCATACACAGTGCAAATAGCACTCGCGTCTGTTCCCAGCAAGTACAGTGTATTGGACTGAAGAGAAGCTACTGTTCTGGTCAGTTTCCTAAGCAGAGTTGAACTAGATATGCCCCGTGTGTGTAGGAAGCACAGTTCTTTTGTTCTGAGCAAGCTCACTGTTCTGGCCCTATAGGAAACACAGGAGAGTAGAAGAGTGCTGTTTTCTCAAAAGCAGAGTGTGTTTCTTGCAAGGCGAGCTAGCGTTTGTTTCCCAGTCCTAAACGGAGTTGAATCCCATGCAGTTTGTGGTCCTACGAGCAAGAGTTGTTTTCTGCTAAGAAGAGTCACTATTGCGCTCCCATTGCCATACACAGTGCAAATAGCACTCGCGTCTGTTCCCAGCAAGTACAGTGTATTGGACTGAAGAGAAGCTATTGTTCTGGTCAGTTTCCTAAGCAGAGTTGAACTAGATATGCCCCGTGTGTGTAGGAAGCACAGTTCTTTTGTTCTGAGCAAGCTCACTGTTCTGGCCCTATAGGAAACACAGGAGAGTAGAAGAGTGCTGTTTTCTCAAAAGCAGAGTGTGTTTCTTGCAAGGCGAGCTAGCGTTTGTTTCCCAGTCCTAAACGGAGTTGAATCCCATGCAGTTTCTGGTCCTAGGAGCAAGAGTTGTTTTCTGCTAGGAAGAGTCACTATTGCGCTCCCATTGCCATACACAGTGCAAATAGCACTCGCGTCTGTTCCCAGCAAGTACAGTGTATTGCACTGAAGAGAAGCTACTGTTCTTGTCAGTTTCCTAAGCAGAGTTGAACTAGATATGCCCCGTGTGTGTAGGAAGCACAGTTCTTTTGTTCTGAGCAAGCTCACTGTTCTGGCCCTATAGGAAACACAGGAGAGTAGAAGAGTGCTGTTTTCTCAAAAGCAGAGTGTGTTTCTTGCAAGGCGAGCTAGCGTTTGTTTCCCAGTCCTAAACGGAGTTGAATCCCATGCAGATTCTGGTCCTATGAGCAAGAGTTGTTTTCTGCTAAGAAGAGTCACTATTGCGCTCCCATTGCCATACACAGTGCAAATAGCACTCGTGTCTGTTCCCAGCAAGTACAGTGTATTGGACTGAAGAGAAGCTACTGTTCTGGTCAGTTTCCTAAGCAGAGTTGAACTAGATATGCCCCGTGTGTGTAGGAAGCACAGTTCTTTTGTTCTGAGCAAGCTCACTGTTCTGGCCCTATAGGAAACACAGGAGAGTAGAAGAGTGCTGTTTTCTCAAAAGCAGAGTGTGTTTCTTGCAAGGTGAGCTAGCGTTTGTTTCCCAGTCCTAAACGGAGTTGAATCCCATGCAGTTTGTGGTCCTACAAGCAAGAGTTGTTTTCTGCTAAGAAGAGTCACTATTGCGCTCCCATTGCCATACACAGTGCAAATAGCACTCGCGTCTGTTCCCAGCAAGTACAGTGTATTGAACTGAAGAGAAGCTACTGTTCTGGTCAGTTTCCTAAGCAGAGTTGAACTAGATATGCCCCGTGTGTGTAGGAAGCACAGTTCTTTGGTTCTGAGCAAGCTCACTGTTCTGGCCCTATAGGAAACACAGGAGAGTAGAAGAGTGCTGTTTTCTCAAAAGCAGAGTGTGTTTCTTGCAAGGCGAGCTAGCGTTTGTTTCCCAGTCCTAAACGGAGTTGAATCCCATGCAGTTTCTGGTCCTAGGAGCAAGAGTTGTTTTCTGCTAGGAAGAGTCACTATTGCGCTCCCATTGCCATACACAGTGCAAATAGCACTCGCATCTGTTCCCAGCAAGTACAGTGTATTGCACTGAAGAGAAGCTACTGTTCTGGTCAGTTTCCTAAGCAGAGTTGAACTAGATATGCCCCGTGTGTGTAGGAAGCACAGTTCTTTTGTTCTGAGCAAGCTCACTGTTCTGGCCCTATAGGAAACACAGGAGAGTAGAAGAGTGCTGTTTTCTCAAAAGCAGAGTGTGTTTCTTGCAAGGCGAGCTAGCGTTTGTTTCCCAGTCCTAAACGGAGTTGAATCCCATGCAGTTTCTGGTCCTACGAGCAAGAGTTGTTTTCTGCTAAGAAGAGTCACTATTGCGCTCCCATTGCCATACACAGTGCAAATAGCACTCGCGTCTGTTCCCAGCAAGTACAGTGTATTGGACTGAAGAGAAGCTACTGTTCTGGTCAGTTTCCTAAGCAGAGTTGAACTAGATATGCCCCGTGTGTGTAGGAAGCACAGTTCTTTTGTTCTGAGCAAGCTCACTGTTCTGGCCCTATAGGAAACACAGGAGAGTAGAAGAGTGCTGTTTTCTCAAAAGCAGAGTGTGTTTCTTGCAAGGCGAGCTAGCGTTTGTTTCCCAGTCCTAAACGGAGTTGAATCCCATGCAGTTTCTGGTCCTAGGAGAAAGAGTTGTTTTCTGCTAGGAAGAGTCACTATTGCGCTCCCATTGCCATACACAGTGCAAATAGCACTCGCGTCTGTTCCCAGCAAGTACAGTGTATTGCACTGAAGAGAAGCTACTGTTCTGGTCAGTTTCCTAAGCAGAGTTGAACTAGATATGCCCCGTGTGTGTAGGAAGCACAGTTCTTTTGTTCTGAGCAAGCTCACTGTTCTGGCCCTATAGGAAACACAGGAGAGTAGAAGAGTGCTGTTTTCTCAAAAGCAGAGTGTGTTTCTTGCAAGGCGAGCTAGCGTTTGTTTCCCAGTCCTAAACGGAGTTGAATCCCATGCAGATTCTGGTCCTACGAGCAAGAGTTGTTTTCTGCTAAGAAGAGTCACTATTGCGCTCCCATTGCCATACACAGTGCAAATAGCACTGGCGTCTGTTCCCAGCAAGTACAGTGTATTGGACTGAAGAGAAGCTACTGTTCTGGTCAGTTTCCTAAGCAGAGTTGAACTAGATATGGCCCGTGTGTGTAGGAAGCACAGTTCTTTGGTTCTGAGCAAGCTCACTGTTCTGGCCCTATAGGAAACACAGGAGAGTAGAAGAGTGCTGTTTTCTCAAAAGCAGAGTGTGTTTCTTGCAAGGCGAGCTAGCGTTTGTTTCCCAGTCCTAAACGGAGTTGAATCCCATGCAGTTTGTGGTCCTACGAGCAAGAGTTGTTTTCTGCTAAGAAGAGTCACTATTGCGCTCCCATTGCCATACACAGTGCAAATAGCACTCGCGTCTGTTCCCAGCAAGTACAGTGTATTGGACTGAAGAGAAGCTACTGTTCTGGTCAGTTTCCTAAGCAGAGTTGAACTAGATATGCCCCGTGTGTGTAGGAAGCACAGTTCTTTTGTTCTGAGCAAGCTCACTGTTCTGGCCCTATAGGAAACACAGGAGAGTAGAAGAGTGCTGTTTTCTCAAAAGCAGAGTGTGTTTCTTGCAAGGCGAGCTAGCGTTTGTTTCCCAGTCCTAAACGGAGTTGAATCCCATGCAGTTTGTGGTCCTACGAGCAAGAGTTGTTTTCTGCTAAGAAGAGTCACTATTGCGCTCCCATTGCCATACACAGTGCAAATAGCACTCGCGTCTGTTCCCAGCAAGTACAGTGTATTGGACTGAAGAGAAGCTACTGTTCTGGTCAGTTTCCTAAGCAGAGTTGAACTAGATATGCCCCGTGTGTGTAGGAAGCACAGTTCTTTTGTTCTGAGCAAGCTCACTGTTCTGGCCCTATAGGAAACACAGGAGAGTAGAAGAGTGCTGTTTTCTCAAAAGCAGAGTGTGTTTCTTGCAAGGCGAGCTAGCGTTTGTTTCCCAGTCCTAAACGGAGTTGAATCCCATGCAGTTTGTGGTCCTACGAGCAAGAGTTGTTTTCTGCTAAGAAGAGTCACTATTGCGCTCCCATTGCCATACACAGTGCAAATAGCACTCGCGTCTGTTCCCAGCAAGTACAGTGTATTGGACTGAAGAGAAGCTACTGTTCTGGTCAGTTTCCTAAGCAGAGTTGAACTAGATATGCCCCGTGTGTGTAGGAAGCACAGTTCTTTTGTTCTGAGCAAGCTCACTGTTCTGGCCCTATAGGAAACACAGGAGAGTAGAAGAGTGCTGTTTTCTCAAAAGCAGAGTGTGTTTCTTGCAAGGCGAGCTAGCGTTTGTTTTCCAGTCCTAAACGGAGTTGAATCCCATGCAGTTTGTGGTCCTACGAGCATGAGTTGTTTTCTGCTAAGAAGAGTCACTATTGTGCTCCCATTGCCATACACAGTGCAAATAGCACTCGCGTCTGTTCCCAGCAAGTACAGTGTATTGGACTGAAGAGAAGCTATTGTTCTGGTCAGTTTCCTAAGCAGAGTTGAACTAGATATGCCCCGTGTGTGTAGGAAGCACAGTTCTTTTGTTCTGAGCAAGCTCACTGTTCTGGCCCTATAGGAAACACAGGAGAGTAGAAGAGTGCTGTTTTCTCAAAAGCAGAGTGTGTTTCTTGCAAGGCGAGCTAGCGTTTGTTTCCCAGTCCTAAACGGAGTTGAATCCCATGCAGTTTCTGGTCCTAGGAGCAAGAGTTGTTTTCTGCTAGGAAGAGTCACTATTGCGCTCCCATTGCCATACACAGTGCAAATAGCACTCGCGTCTGTTCCCAGCAAGTACAGTGTATTGCACTGAAGAGAAGCTACTGTTCTTGTCAGTTTCCTAAGCAGAGTTGAACTAGATATGCCCCGTGTGTGTAGGAAGCACAGTTCTTTTGTTCTGAGCAAGCTCACTGTTCTGGCCCTATAGGAAACACAGGAGAGTAGAAGAGTGCTGTTTTCTCAAAAGCAGAGTGTGTTTCTTGCAAGGCGAGCTAGCGTTTGTTTCCCAGTCCTAAACGGAGTTGAATCCCATGCAGATTCTGGTCCTATGAGCAAGAGTTGTTTTCTGCTAAGAAGAGTCACTATTGCGCTCCCATTGCCATACACAGTGCAAATAGCACTGGCGTCTGTTCCCAGCAAGTACAGTGTATTGGACTGAAGAGAAGCTACTGTTCTGGTCAGTTTCCTAAGCAGAGTTGAACTAGATATGGCCCGTGTGTGTAGGAAGCACAGTTCTTTGGTTCTGAGCAAGCTCACTGTTCTGGCCCTATAGGAAACACAGGAGAGTAGAAGAGTGCTGTTTTCTCAAAAGCAGAGTGTGTTTCTTGCAAGGCGAGCTAGCGTTTGTTTCCCAGTCCTAAACGGAGTTGAATCCCATGCAGTTTGTGGTCCTACGAGCAAGAGTTGTTTTCTGCTAAGAAGAGTCACTATTGCGCTCCCATTGCCATACACAGTGCAAATAGCACTCGCGTCTGTTCCCAGCAAGTACAGTGTATTGGACTGAAGAGAAGCTATTGTTCTGGTCAGTTTCCTAAGCAGAGTTGAACTAGATATGCCCCGTGTGTGTAGGAAGCACAGTTCTTTTGTTCTGAGCAAGCTCACTGTTCTGGCCCTATAGGAAACACAGGAGAGTAGAAGAGTGCTGTTTTCTCAAAAGCAGAGTGTGTTTCTTGCAAGGCGAGCTAGCGTTTGTTTCCCAGTCCTAAAAGGAGTTGAATCCCATGCAGATTCTGGTCCTATGAGCAAGAGTTGTTTTCTGCTAAGAAGAGTCACTATTGCGCTCCCATTGCCATACACAGTGCAAATAGCACTCGTGTCTGTTCCCAGCAAGTACAGTGTATTGGACTGAAGAGAAGCTACTGTTCTGGTCAGTTTCCTAAGCAGAGTTGAACTAGATATGCCCCGTGTGTGTAGGAAGCACAGTTCTTTTGTTCTGAGCAAGCTCACTGTTCTGGCCCTATAGGAAACACAGGAGAGTAGAAGAGTGCTGTTTTCTCAAAAGCAGAGTGTGTTTCTTGCAAGGCGAGCTAGCGTTTGTTTCCCAGTCCTAAACGGAGTTGAATCCCATGCAGTTTGTGGTCCTACGAGCAAGAGTTGTTTTCTGCTAAGAAGAGTCACTATTGCGCTCCCATTGCCATACACAGTGCAAATAGCACTGGCGTCTGTTCCCAGCAAGTACAGTGTATTGGACTGAAGAGAAGCTACTGTTCTGGTCAGTTTCCTAAGCAGAGTTGAACTAGATATGGCCCGTGTGTGTAGGAAGCACAGTTCTTTGGTTCTGAGCAAGCTCACTGTTCTGGCCCTATAGGAAACACAGGAGAGTAGAAGAGTGCTGTTTTCTCAAAAGCAGAGTGTGTTTCTTGCAAGGCGAGCTAGCGTTTGTTTCCCAGTCCTAAACGGAGTTGAATCCCATGCAGCTTGTGGTCCTACGAGCAAGAGTTGTTTTCTGCTAAGAAGAGTCACTATTGCGCTCCCATTGCCATACACAGTGCAAATAGCACTGGCGTCTGTTCCCAGCAAGTACAGTGTATTGGACTGAAGAGAAGCTACTGTTCTGGTCAGTTTCCTAAGCAGAGTTGAACTAGATATGCCCCGTGTGTGTAGGAAGCACAGTTCTTTGGTTCTGAGCAAGCTCACTGTTCTGGCCCTATAGGAAACACAGGAGAGTAGAAGAGTGCTGTTTTCTCAAAAGCAGAGTGTGTTTCTTGCAAGGCGAGCTAGCGTTTGTTTCCCAGTCCTAAACGGAGTTGAATCCCATGCAGTTTGTGGTCCTACGAGCAAGAGTTGTTTTCTGCTAAGAAGAGTCACTATTGCGCTCCCATTGCCATACACAGTGCAAATAGCACTCGCGTCTGTTCCCAGCAAGTACAGTGTATTGGACTGAAGAGAAGCTACTGTTCTGGTCAGTTTCCTAAGCAGAGTTGAACTAGATATGCCCCGTGTGTGTAGGAAGCACAGTTCTTTTGTTCTGAGCAAGCTCACTGTTCTGGCCCTATAGGAAACACAGGAGAGTAGAAGAGTGCTGTTTTCTCAAAAGCAGAGTGTGTTTCTTGCAAGGCGAGCTAGCGTTTGTTTCCCAGTCCTAAACGGAGTTGAATCCCATGCAGATTCTGGTCCTACGAGCAAGAGTTGTTTTCTGCTAAGAAGAGTCACTATTGCGCTCCCATTGCCATACACAGTGCAAATAGCACTCGCGTCTGTTCCCAGCAAGTACAGTGTATTGGACTGAAGAGAAGCTACTGTTCTGGTCAGTTTCCTAAGCAGAGTTGAACTTGATATGCCCCGTGTGTGTAGGAAGCACAGTTCTTTTGTTCTGAGCAAGCTCACTGTTCTGGCCCTATAGGAAACACAGGAGAGTAGAAGAGTGCTGTTTTCTCAAAAGCAGAGTGTGTTTCTTGCAAGGCGAGCTAGCGTTTGTTTTCCAGTCCTAAACGGAGTTGAATCCCATGCAGTTTGTGGTCCTACGAGCATGAGTTGTTTTCTGCTAAGAAGAGTCACTATTGCGCTCCCATTGCCATACACAGTGCAAATAGCACTGGCGTCTGTTCCCAGCAAGTACAGTGTATTGGACTGAAGAGAAGCTACTGTTCTGGTCAGTTTCCTAAGCAGAGTTGAACTAGATATGGCCCGTGTGTGTAGGAAGCACAGTTCTTTGGTTCTGAGCAAGCTCACTGTTCTGGCCCTATAGGAAACACAGGAGAGTAGAAGAGTGCTGTTTTCTCAAAAGCAGAGTGTGTTTCTTGCAAGGCGAGCTAGCGTTTGTTTCCCAGTCCTAAACGGAGTTGAATCCCATGCAGTTTGTGGTCCTACGAGCAAGAGTTGTTTTCTGCTAAGAAGAGTCACTATTGCGCTCCCATTGCCATACACAGTGCAAATAGCACTCGCGTCTGTTCCCAGCAAGTACAGTGTATTGGACTGAAGAGAAGCTATTGTTCTGGTCAGTTTCCTAAGCAGAGTTGAACTAGATATGCCCCGTGTGTGTAGGAAGCACAGTTCTTTTGTTCTGAGCAAGCTCACTGTTCTGGCCCTATAGGAAACACAGGAGAGTAGAAGAGTGCTGTTTTCTCAAAAGCAGAGTGTGTTTCTTGCAAGGCGAGCTAGCGTTTGTTTCCCAGTCCTAAAAGGAGTTGAATCCCATGCAGATTCTGGTCCTATGAGCAAGAGTTGTTTTCTGCTAAGAAGAGTCACTATTGCGCTCCCATTGCCATACACAGTGCAAATAGCACTCGTGTCTGTTCCCAGCAAGTACAGTGTATTGGACTGAAGAGAAGCTACTGTTCTGGTCAGTTTCCTAAGCAGAGTTGAACTAGATATGCCCCGTGTGTGTAGGAAGCACAGTTCTTTTGTTCTGAGCAAGCTCACTGTTCTGGCCCTATAGGAAACACAGGAGAGTAGAAGAGTGCTGTTTTCTCAAAAGCAGAGTGTGTTTCTTGCAAGGCGAGCTAGCGTTTGTTTCCCAGTCCTAAACGGAGTTGAATCCCATGCAGTTTGTGGTCCTACGAGCAAGAGTTGTTTTCTGCTAAGAAGAGTCACTATTGCGCTCCCATTGCCATACACAGTGCAAATAGCACTGGCGTCTGTTCCCAGCAAGTACAGTGTATTGGACTGAAGAGAAGCTACTGTTCTGGTCAGTTTCCTAAGCAGAGTTGAACTAGATATGGCCCGTGTGTGTAGGA
Organism: Peromyscus eremicus; assembly: GCF_949786415.1. Lineage (NCBI taxonomy): Eukaryota > Metazoa > Chordata > Mammalia > Rodentia > Cricetidae > Peromyscus > Peromyscus eremicus. The sequence continues at coordinate 25,770 of NW_026737858.1, forward strand.
AGCACAGTTCTTTGGTTCTGAGCAAGCTCACTGTTCTGGCCCTATAGGAAACACAGGAGAGTAGAAGAGTGCTGTTTTCTCAAAAGCAGAGTGTGTTTCTTGCAAGGCGAGCTAGCGTTTGTTTCCCAGTCCTAAACGGAGTTGAATCCCATGCAGCTTGTGGTCCTACGAGCAAGAGTTGTTTTCTGCTAAGAAGAGTCACTATTGCGCTCCCATTGCCATACACAGTGCAAATAGCACTGGCGTCTGTTCCCAGCAAGTACAGTGTATTGGACTGAAGAGAAGCTACTGTTCTGGTCAGTTTCCTAAGCAGAGTTGAACTAGATATGCCCCGTGTGTGTAGGAAGCACAGTTCTTTTGTTCTGAGCAAGCTCACTGTTCTGGCCCTATAGGAAACACAGGAGAGTAGAAGAGTGCTGTTTTCTCAAAAGCAGAGTGTGTTTCTTGCAAGGCGAGCTAGCGTTTGTTTCCCAGTCCTAAACGGAGTTGAATCCCATGCAGTTTGTGGTCCTACGAGCAAGAGTTGTTTTCTGCTAAGAAGAGTCACTATTGCGCTCCCATTGCCATACACAGTGCAAATAGCACTCGCGTCTGTTCCCAGCAAGTACAGTGTATTGGACTGAAGAGAAGCTACTGTTCTGGTCAGTTTCCTAAGCAGAGTTGAACTAGATATGCCCCGTGTGTGTAGGAAGCACAGTTCTTTTGTTCTGAGCAAGCTCACTGTTCTGGCCCTATAGGAAACACAGGAGAGTAGAAGAGTGCTGTTTTCTCAAAAGCAGAGTGTGTTTCTTGCAAGGCGAGCTAGCGTTTGTTTCCCAGTCCTAAACGGAGTTGAATCCCATGCAGATTCTGGTCCTACGAGCAAGAGTTGTTTTCTGCTAAGAAGAGTCACTATTGCGCTCCCATTGCCATACACAGTGCAAATAGCACTCGCGTCTGTTCCCAGCAAGTACAGTGTATTGGACTGAAGAGAAGCTACTGTTCTGGTCAGTTTCCTAAGCAGAGTTGAACTTGATATGCCCCGTGTGTGTAGGAAGCACAGTTCTTTTGTTCTGAGCAAGCTCACTGTTCTGGCCCTATAGGAAACACAGGAGAGTAGAAGAGTGCTGTTTTCTCAAAAGCAGAGTGTGTTTCTTGCAAGGCGAGCTAGCGTTTGTTTTCCAGTCCTAAACGGAGTTGAATCCCATGCAGTTTGTGGTCCTACGAGCATGAGTTGTTTTCTGCTAAGAAGAGTCACTATTGTGCTCCCATTGCCATACACAGTGCAAATAGCACTCGCGTCTGTTCCCAGCAAGTACAGTGTATTGGACTGAAGAGAAGCTATTGTTCTGGTCAGTTTCCTAAGCAGAGTTGAACTAGATATGCCCCGTGTGTGTAGGAAGCACAGTTCTTTTGTTCTGAGCAAGCTCACTGTTCTGGCCCTATAGGAAACACAGGAGAGTAGAAGAGTGCTGTTTTCTCAAAAGCAGAGTGTGTTTCTTGCAAGGCGAGCTAGCGTTTGTTTCCCAGTCCTAAACGGAGTTGAATCCCATGCAGTTTCTGGTCCTAGGAGCAAGAGTTGTTTTCTGCTAGGAAGAGTCACTATTGCGCTCCCATTGCCATACACAGTGCAAATAGCACTGGCGTCTGTTCCCAGCAAGTACAGTGTATTGGACTGAAGAGAAGCTACTGTTCTGGTCAGTTTCCTAAGCAGAGTTGAACTAGATATGGCCCGTGTGTGTAGGAAGCACAGTTCTTTGGTTCTGAGCAAGCTCACTGTTCTGGCCCTATAGGAAACACAGGAGAGTAGAAGAGTGCTGTTTTCTCAAAAGCAGAGTGTGTTTCTTGCAAGGCGAGCTAGCGTTTGTTTCCCAGTCCTAAACGGAGTTGAATCCCATGCAGTTTGTGGTCCTACGAGCAAGAGTTGTTTTCTGCTAAGAAGAGTCACTATTGCGCTCCCATTGCCATACACAGTGCAAATAGCACTCGCGTCTGTTCCCAGCAAGTACAGTGTATTGGACTGAAGAGAAGCTACTGTTCTGGTCAGTTTCCTAAGCAGAGTTGAACTAGATATGCCCCGTGTGTGTAGGAAGCACAGTTCTTTTGTTCTGAGCAAGCTCACTGTTCTGGCCCTATAGGAAACACAGGAGAGTAGAAGAGTGCTGTTTTCTCAAAAGCAGAGTGTGTTTCTTGCAAGGCGAGCTAGCGTTTGTTTCCCAGTCCTAAAAGGAGTTGAATCCCATGCAGATTCTGGTCCTATGAGCAAGAGTTGTTTTCTGCTAAGAAGAGTCACTATTGCGCTCCCATTGCCATACACAGTGCAAATAGCACTCGTGTCTGTTCCCAGCAAGTACAGTGTATTGGACTGAAGAGAAGCTACTGTTCTGGTCAGTTTCCTAAGCAGAGTTGAACTAGATATGCCCCGTGTGTGTAGGAAGCACAGTTCTTTTGTTCTGAGCAAGCTCACTGTTCTGGCCCTATAGGAAACACAGGAGAGTAGAAGAGTGCTGTTTTCTCAAAAGCAGAGTGTGTTTCTTGCAAGGCGAGCTAGCGTTTGTTTCCCAGTCCTAAACGGAGTTGAATCCCATGCAGTTTCTGGTCCTACTAGCAAGAGTTGTTTTCTGCTAAGAAGAGTCACTATTGCACTCCCATTGCCATACACAGTGCAAATAGCACTCGCGTCTGTTCCCAGCAAGTACAGTGTATTGGACTGAAGAGAAGCTACTGTTCCTGTCAGTTTCCTAAGCAGAGTTGAACTAGATATGCCCCGTGTGTGTAGGAAGCACAGTTCTTTTGTTCTGAGCAAGCTCACTGTTCTGGCCCTATAGGAAACACAGGAGACTAGAAGAGTGCTGTTTTCTCAAAAGCAGAGTGTGTTTCTTGCAAGGCGAGCTAGCGTTTGTTTCCCAGTCCTAAACGGAGTTGAATCCCATGCAGATTCTGGTCCTATGAGCAAGAGTTGTTTTCTGCTAAGAAGAGTCACTATTGCGCTCCCATTGCCATACACAGTGCAAATAGCACTCGCGTCTGTTCCCAGCAAGTACAGTGTATTGGACTGAAGAGAAGCTACTGTTCTGGTCAGTTTCCTAAGCAGAGTTGAACTAGATATGCCCCGTGTGTGTAGGAAGCACAGTTCTTTTGTTCTGAGCAAGCTCACTGTTCTGGCCCTATAGGAAACACAGGAGAGTAGAAGAGTGCTGTTTTCTCAAAAGCAGAGTGTGTTTCTTGCAAGGCGAGCTAGCGTTTGTTTCCCAGTCCTAAACGGAGTAGAATGCCATGCAGTTTCTGGTCCTACGAGCAAGAGTTGTTTTCTGCTAAGAAGAGTCACTATTGCGCTCCCATTGCCATACACAGTGCAAATAGCACTCGTGTCTGTTCCCAGCAAGTACAGTGTATTGGACTGAAGAGAAGCTACTGTTCTGGTCAGTTTCCTAAGCAGAGTTGAACTAGATATGCCCCGTGTGTGTAGGAAGCACAGTTCTTTGGTTCTGAGCAAGCTCACTGTTCTGGCCCTATAGGAAACACAGGAGAGTAGAAGAGTGCTGTTTTCTCAAAAGCAGAGTGTGTTTCTTGCAAGGCGAGCTAGCGTTTGTTTCCCAGTCCTAAACGGAGTTGAATCCCATGCAGTTTCTGGTCCTACGAGCAAGAGTTGTTTTCTGCTAAGAAGAGTCACTATTGCGCTCCCATTGCCATACACAGTGCAAATAGCACTCGCGTCTGTTCCCAGCAAGTACAGTGTATTGGACTGAAGAGAAGCTACTGTTCTGGTCAGTTTCCTAAGCAGAGTTGAACTAGATATGCCCCGTGTGTGTAGGAAGCACAGTTCTTTTGTTCTGAGCAAGCTCACTGTTCTGGCCCTATAGGAAACACAGGAGAGTAGAAGAGTGCTGTTTTCTCAAAAGCAGAGTGTGTTTCTTGCAAGGCGAGCTAGCGTTTGTTTCCCAGTCCTAAACGGAGTAGAATCCCATGCAGATTCTGGTCCTACGAGCAAGAGTTGTTTTCTGCTAAGAAGAGTCACTATTGCGCTCCCATTGCCATACACAGTGCAAATAGCACTCGTGTCTGTTCCCAGCAAGTACAGTGTATTGGACTGAAGAGAAGCTACTGTTCTGGTCAGTTTCCTAAGCAGAGTTGAACTAGATATGCCCCGTGTGTGTAGGAAGCACAGTTCTTTTGTTCTGAGCAAGCTCACTGTTCTGGCCCTATAGGAAACACAGGAGAGTAGAAGAGTGCTGTTTTCTCAAAAGCAGAGTGTGTTTCTTGCAAGGCGAGCTAGCGTTTGTTTCCCAGTCCTAAACGGAGTTGAATCCCATGCAGTTTCTGGTCCTACGAGCAAGAGTTGTTTTCTGCTAAGAAGAGTCACTATTGCGCTCCCATTGCCATACACAGTGCAAATAGCACTGGCGTCTGTTCCCAGCAAGTACAGTGTATTGGACTGAAGAGAAGCTACTGTTCTGGTCAGTTTCCTAAGCAGAGTTGAACTAGATATGGCCCGTGTGTGTAGGAAGCACAGTTCTTTGGTTCTGAGCAAGCTCACTGTTCTGGCCCTATAGGAAACACAGGAGAGTAGAAGAGTGCTGTTTTCTCAAAAGCAGAGTGTGTTTCTTGCAAGGCGAGCTAGCGTTTGTTTCCCAGTCCTAAACGGAGTTGAATCCCATGCAGTTTCTGGTCCTACTAGCAAGAGTTGTTTTCTGCTAAGAAGAGTCACTATTGCGCTCCCATTGCCATACACAGTGCAAATAGCACTCGCGTCTGTTCCCAGCAAGTACAGTGTATTGGACTGAAGAGAAGCTACTGTTCCTGTCAGTTTCCTAAGCAGAGTTGAACTAGATATGCCCCGTGTGTGTAGGAAGCACAGTTCTTTTGTTCTGAGCAAGCTCACTGTTCTGGCCCTATAGGAAACACAGGAGAGTAGAAGAGTGCTGTTTTCTCAAAAGCAGAGTGTGTTTCTTGCAAGGCGAGCTAGCGTTTGTTTCCCAGTCCTAAACGGAGTTGAATCCCATGCAGATTCTGGTCCTACGAGCAAGAGTTGTTTTCTGCTAAGAAGAGTCACT
>NW_026737859.1:0-30796 GCF_949786415.1 Peromyscus eremicus
ACTGTGCTTCCTACACACATGGGCCATATCTAGTTCAACTCTGCTTAGGAACCTGAGAGGAACAGTAGATCCTCTTCAGTCCAATACACTGTACATGCTGGGTACAGACACCAGTGCTATTTGCACTGTGTATGGCAATGGGAGCGCAATAGTGACTCTTCTTACCAGAAAACAACTCTTGCTCTTACGACCAGAAACTGCATGTGATTCAACTCCATTTAGGACTGGGAAACAAACGCTAGCTCGCCTTACAAGAAACACACTCTGCTTTTGAGAAAAGAGCACTCTTCTACTCTACTGTGTTTCCTATGGGGTCCAAACAGTGAGCTTGCTCAGAACAAAAGAGCTGTGCTTCCTATACACACGGGCCATATCTAGTTCAATTCTGCTTAGGAAACTGACAAGAACAGTAGCTCCTCTTCAGTCCAATACACTGTACTTGCTGGGAACAGACGAGAGCGCTATTTGCACTGTGTATGGCAAAGGGAGCGCAATAGTGACTTTCCTTACCAGAAAACCACTCTTGCTTGTAGGAACGGAAACTGCATGTGATTCAACTCCATTTAGGACTGCAAAACAAATGCTAGCTCGCCTTACAAGAAACACACTCTGCCATTGAAAAAAATGCACTCTTCTACTCTACTGTTTTTCCTATGGGGTTCAAAATGTGAGCTTGCTCAGAACAAAAGAACTGTGCTTCCTACACACACGGGCCATATCTTGTTCAATTCTGCTTAGGAAACTGACAAGAACAGTAGAAACTCTTCAGTCCAATAGAATGTACATGCTGGGAACAGACGCGAGAGCTATTTGAACTGTGTATGGCAAAGGGAGCACAATAGTGACTTTCCTTTCCAGAAAACAACTCTTGCTCGTAGGACAGAAACTGCACATGATTCAACTCCATTTAGGACTGGGAAACAAACGCTAGCTCGCCTTACAAGAAACACACTCTGCTTTTGAGAAAAGAGCACTCTTCTACTCTACTGTGTTTCCTATGGGGTCCAAACAGTGAGCTTGCTCAGAACAAAAGAGCTGTGCTTCCTATACACACGGGCCATATCTAGTTCAATTCTGCTTAGGAAACTGACAAGAACAGTAGCTCCTCTTCAGTCCAATACACTGTACTTGCTGGGAACAGACGAGAGCGCTATTTGCACTGTGTATGGCAAAGGGAGCGCAATAGTGACTTTCCTTACCAGAAAACCACTCTTGCTTGTAGGAACGGAAACTGCATGTGATTCAACTCCATTTAGGACTGCAAAACAAATGCTAGCTCGCCTTACAAGAAACACACTCTGCCATTGAAAAAAATGCACTCTTCTACTCTACTGTTTTTCCTATGGGGTTCAAAATGTGAGCTTGCTCAGAACAAAAGAACTGTGCTTCCTACACACACGGGCCATATCTTGTTCAATTCTGCTTAGGAAACTGACAAGAACAGTAGAAACTCTTCAGTCCAATAGAATGTACATGCTGGGAACAGACGCGAGAGCTATTTGAACTGTGTATGGCAAAGGGAGCACAATAGTGACTTTCCTTTCCAGAAAACAACTCTTGCTCGTAGGACAGAAACTGCACATGATTCAACTCCATTTAGGACTGGGAAACAAACGCTAGCTCGCCTTACAAGAAACACACTCTGCTTTTGAGAAAAGAGCACTCTTCTACTCTACTGTGTTTCCTATAGGGCAAGAACAGTGAGCTTGCTCAGAACAAAAGAACTGTGCTTCCTACACACACGTGCTATATCTAGTTCAACTCTGCTTAGGAAACTGACAAGAACAGTAGCTCCTCTTCAGTCCAATACACTGTACTTGCTGGGAGCAGATCGAGTGCTATTTGCAGTGTGTATGGCAATGGGAGCACAATAGTGACTCTTCTTACCAGAAAACAACACTTGCTCGTAGGAGCAAAAACTGCATGGGATTCAACTCCGTTTCTGACTGGGAAACAAACAGTAGCTAGGCTTACAAGAAACACACTCTGCTTTTGAGAAAAGAGCACTCTTCTACTCTACTGTGTTTCCTGTGGGATCCGAAAAGTGAGCTTGCTCAGAACAAAAGAACTGTGCTTCACACACAGGGGACATATCTACTTCAACTCTGCTTAAGAAACTGACAAGAACAGTATCTCCTCTTCTGTCCAATACACTGTACTTATGGGAACAGACGGGAGTGCTATTTGCACTGTGTATGGCAATGGTAGCACAATAGTGACTCTTCTTACCAGAAAAAAACTCTTGCTCGTAGGACAAGAAACTGCATGTGATTCAACTCCATTTTGGACTGGGAACCAAACGCTAGCTCGCCTTACAAGAAACACACTCTGCTTTTGAGAAAAAGGCACTCTTCTACTCTACTGTGTTTCCTATGGGGTCCGAACAGTCAGCTTGCTCAGAACAAAAGAACTGTGCTTTCTACACACACGGGCTATATCTAGTTCAACTCTGCTTAGGAAACTGACAAGAACAGTAGCTATTCTTCAGTCCAATACACTGTACTTGCTGGGAACAGACACGAGTGGTATTTGCACTATATATGGCAATGGGAGCACAATAGTGTGTTTCCTTGCCAGAAAACAACTCTTGCTCATAGGACCAGAAACTGCATGTGATTCAACTCCATTTAGGACTGGGAAACAAACGCTAGCTCGCCTTACAAGAAACACACTCTGCTTTTGAGAAAAGAGCACTATTCTAGTCTAATGTGTTTCCTATAGGGCCAGAACAGTGAGCTTGCTCAGAACAAAAGAACTGTGCTTCCTACACACACGGGCCTTATCTAGTTGATCTCTGCTTAGGAAACTGACAAGAACAGTAGCTCCTCTTCAGTCCAATACACTGTACTTGCTGGGAACTGACTCGAGTGCTATTTGCACGGTGTATGTGAATGGGTGCGCAATAGTGACTTTCCTTACCAGAAAACAACTCTTGCTCGTAGGACCAGAAATTGCATGTGATTCAACTCCATTTAGGAATGGGAAACAAACACTAGCTCGCCTTACAAGAAACAGACTCTGCTTTTGAGAAAAGAGCACTCTTCTACTCTAATGTGTTTCCTATAGGGCCAAAACATTGAGCTTGCTCAGAACAAAAAACTGTGCTTCCCTACACACACGGCCATATCTAATTCAATTCTGCTTAGGAAACTGACCAGAACAGTAGATCCTCTTCAGTCCAATACACTGTACATGCTGGGAACAGATGCCAGTGTATTTGCCCTGTGTATGGCAATGGGAGCGCAATAGTGACTCTTCTTACCAGAAAACAACTCCTGCTCATAGGACCAGAAACTGCATGTGATTCTACTCCATTTAGGACTGGGAAACAAACGCTAGCTCGCCTTACAAGAAACACACTCTGCTTTTGAGAAAAGGGCACTCTTCTACTCTACTGTGATTCCTATGGGGACCGAAAAGTGTCCTTGCTCAGAACAAAAGAACTGTGCTTCCTACACACACGGCCATATCTAGTTCATTTCTGCTTAGGAAACTGACAAGAAGAGTAAATCCTCTTCAGTCTAATACACTGTACATGCTGGGAAAAGACGCCAGTGCTATTTGCCCTGTGTATGACAATGGAAGCACAATAGTGACTCTTCTTACCAGAAAACAACTCTTGCTCGTAGGACCAGAAACTGCATGTGATTCAACTCCATTTAGGACTGGGAAACAAACGCTAGCTGGCCTTACAAGAAACACACTCTTCTTTTGAGAAAAGAGCACTCTTCTACTCAACTTTGTTTCCTATGGGGTCCGAACAGTGAGCTTGCTCAGAACAAAAGAACTGTGCTTCCTACACACACGGGCCTTATCTAGTTGATCTCTGCTTAGGAAACTGACAGGAACAGTAGCTTTTCTTCAGCCCAATACACTGTACTTGCTGGGAACAGACGCGAGTGCTATTTGCACTGTGTATGGCAATGGGAGCGCAATAGTGACTCTTCTTACCAGAAAACAACTCTTGCTCGTAGGACAAGAAACTGCCTATGATTCAACTCCATTTAGGACTGGGAAACAAATGCTAGCTCGCCTTACAAGAAACACACTCTGCTTTTGAGAAAAAGGCACTCTTCTACTCTACTGTGGTTGCTATGGGGTCCGAACAGTGAGCTTGCTCAGAACAAAAGAACTGTGCTTCCTACATACATGGTCCATATCTAGTTCAACTCTGCTTAGGAAACTGACAAGAAGAGTAGCTCTTCTTCAGTCCAATACACTGTACTTGCTGGGAACAGACGCGAGTGCTATTTGCACTGTGTATGGGAATGGGAGCGCAATAGTGACTTTCCTTACCAGAAAACAACTCTTGCTCATGGGTCCAAAAACTGCATGTGATTCAACTCCATTTAGGACAGGGAAACAAACGCTAGCTCGTTTTACAAGAAACACACTCTGCTTTTGAGAAAAGAGCACTCGTCTACTCTACTGTGTTTCCTATGGGGCCAAAACAGTGAGCTTGCTCAGAACAAAAGAACTGTGCTTCCTACACACACAGCCATATCTAGTTCAATTCTGCTTCGGAAACTGACAAGAACAGTAGATCCTCTTCAGTCCAATACACTGTACATGCTGGGAACAGACGCCAGTGCTATTTGCCCTGTGTATGACAATGGGAGTGCAATAGTGACTCTTCTTACCAGAAAACAACTCTTGCTAGTAGGGCCAGAAACTGCATGTGTTTCAACTCCATTTAGGACTGGGAAACAAACGCTAGCTGGCCTTACAAGAAACACACTCTGCTTTTGAGAAAAGAGCACTCTTCTACTCTTCTGTGATTCTTATGGGGTTCGAACAGTGAGCTTGCTCAGAACAAAAGAACTGTGCTTCCTACACACACGGGCCATGTCTAGATCAACTCTGCTTAGGAAACTGACAAGAACAGTAGCTCCTCTTCATTCCAATACACTGCACTTGCTGGGAACAGACGCGAGTGGTATTTGTACTGTGTATGGCAATGGGAGCGCAATAGTGACCCTTCTTACGAAAAAACAACTCTTGCTCATAGGACCAGAAACTGCATGTGATTCAACTCCATTTAGGACTGGGAAACAATGGCTAGCTGGCCTTACAAGAAACACACTCTGCTTTTGAGAAAAGAGCAGTATTCTACTCTAATGTGTTTCCTATAGGGCCAGAACAGTGAGCTTGCTCAGAACAAAAGAACTGTGCTTCCTACACACACGGGCCATATCTAGTTCAACTCTGCTTAGCAAACTGACAAGAAGAGTAGCTCCTCTTCAGTCCAATACACTGTACTGGCTGGGAAGAGACGCGAGTGCTATTTGCATGGTGTATGGGAATGGGAGCACAATAGTGAATTTCCTTACCAGAAAACAATTCTTTCTCATAGGACCAAAAACTGCATGTGATTCAACTCCATTTAGGACTGGGAAACAAATGCTAGCTGGCCTTACAAGAAACACACTCTGCTTTTTGAGAAAAGAGCACTCTTCTACTCTACTGTGTTTCTTATAGGGCCAAAACATTGAGCTTGCTCAGAACAAAAGAACTGTGCTTCCTACACACACGGCCATATCTAGTTCAATTCTGCTTCGGAAACTGACAAGAACAGTAGATCCTCTTCAGTTCAATACACTGTACATGCTGGGAACAGACGCCAGTGCTATTTGCCCTGTGTATGACAATGGGAGCACAATAGTGACTCTTCATACCAGAAAACAACTCTTGCTCGTAGAACCAGAAACTGCATGTGATTCAACTCCATTTAGGACTGGGAAACCAATGCTAGCTTGCCTTACAAGAAACACACTCTGATTTTGAGAAAAGAGCAGTATTCTACTCTAATGTGTTTCCTGTAGTGCCAGAACAGTGAGCTTGCTCAGAACAAAGAACTCTGCTTCCTACACACACGAGCCACATCTACTTCAACTCTGCTTAGGAAAAAGACAAGAACAATAGCTCCTCTTCAGTCCAATAAACTGTAAATGCTGGGAACAGACGCCAGTGCTATTTGCCTTGTGTATGACAATGGGAGCGCAATAGTGACTCTTATTACCAGAAAACAACTCTTGATCGTAGGACCAGAAACTGCATGTGATTCAACTCCATTTAGGACTGGGAAAGAAACGCTAGCTGGCCTTACAAGAAACACACTCTGCTTTTGAGAAAAGAGCACTCTTCTACTCTAATGTGTTTCCTATATGGCCAAAACAGTGAGCTTGCTCAGAACAAAAGAACTGTGTATCCTACACACACGGGCCATGTATAGTTCAACTCTGCTTAGGAAACTGACAAGAACAGTAGCTCCTCTTCATTCCAATACACTGTACTTGCTGGGAACAGACGCGAGTGCTAATTGCACTGTGTATAGCAATGGGAGCCCAATAGTGTCTCTTTGTACCAGAAAACAACTCTTGCTCGTAGGACCAAATACTGCATGTGACTCAACTCCATTTCAGACTGGGAAACAAACGCTAGCTCGCCTTACAAGAAACACACTCTGCTTTTGAGAAAAGGGCACTCTTCTACTCTACTGTGTTTCCTATGGGATCCGAACAGTGAGTTTGCTCAGAACAAAATAACTGTGCTTCCTACACACACAGGCCATATCTAGTTCAACTCTGCATAGGAAACTGACAAGAACAGTAGCTCCTATTCAGTCCAATACACTTTACTTGGTGGGAACAGACGCGTGTGCTATTTGCACTGTGAATGGCAATGGGAGCACAATAGTGACTCTTCTTACCAGAAAACAACTCTTGCGCATAGGACCAGAAACTGCATGTGATTCAACTCCATTTAGGACTGGGAAACAAACGCTAGATCGCCTTACCAGAAACAAACTCTGCTTCTGAGAAAAGAGCACTCTTCTACTCTACTGTGTTTCCTATAGGGCCAGAACAGTGTTCTTGCTCAGAACAAAAGAACTGTGCTTCCTACGCACACGGGCCATATCTAGTTCAAGTCTGCTTAGGAAACTGACAAGAACAGTAGCTCCTCTTCAGTCCAATACACTGTACTTGCAGGTCGCAGACACGAGTCCTATTTGCAGTGTGTATGGCAATGGGAGCAAAATAGTGACTCCTTTTACCAGAAAACAACTCTTGCTCGTAAAACCAGAAACGGCATGAGATTCAAATCTGTTTCTGACAGGGAAACAAACACTAGCTAGCCTTACAAGAAACACACTCTGCTTTTGAGAAAATAGCACTCTTCTACTCTACTGTGTTTCCTATGGGGTCCGAACAGTGAGCTTGCTCAGAACAAAAGAACTGTGCTTCCTACACACACGGGCCATATCTAGTTCAACTCTGCTTATGAAACTGACAAGAACAGTAGCTCCTCTTCAGTCCAATACACTGTACTTGCTGGGAACAGACGCGAGTGCTATTTGCACTGTGTATGGCAATGAGAGCGCAATAGTGACTTTCCTTAACAGAAAACAACTCTTGCTCCTAGGAACACAAACTGCATGTGATTCAACTCCATTTAGGACTGGGAAACAAACACAAGCTCGCCTTACAAAAAACACACTCTGCTTTTGAGAAAAGAGCACTCTTCTACTCTACTGTGTTTCCTATAGGGCCAGAAGAGTGAGCTTGCTCAGAACAAAAGAAGTGTACTTCCTGCACACTCGGGCCATATCTAGTTCACCTTTGCTTAGGAAACTGACAAGAACAGTAGATCCTCTTCAGTCCAATACACTGTACATCCTGGGAACAGACGCGAGTGCTATTTGCCCTGTGTATGACACAGGGAGCACAATAGTGACTCTTCTTACTAGAAAACAACTCTTGCTCGTAGGACGAGAAACTGCATGTGATTCAACTCCATTTAGGACCGGAAAACAAAAGCTAGCTCGCCTTACAAGAAACACACTCTGCTTTTGAGAAAAGAGCACTCTTCTACTCTACTTTGTTTCCTATAGGGCCAAAACAGTGAGCTTGCTCAGAACAAAAGAACTCTGCTTCCTACACACACGGGCCATATCTTGTTTAACTCTGCTTAAAAAACTGAAAAGAACAGTAGATCCTCTTCAGTCCAATACACTGTACATGCTGGGAACAGACGCCAGTGTTATTTGCCCTGTGTATGACAATGGGAGCACAATAGTGACTCTTCTTACCAGAAAACAACTCTTGCTCCTAGGATCAGAAATACATGTGATTCAACTCCATTTAAGACTGTGAAACAAACGCTAGCTAGCCTTACAAGAAATACACTCTGCTTTTGAGAAAAGAGCACTCTTCTTCTCTACTTTGTTTCCTATAGGGCCAAAACAGTGAGCTTGCTCAGAACAAAAGAACTCTGCTTCCTACACACACGGGCCATATCTTGTTTAACTCTGCTTAGAAAACTGACAAGAACAGTAGATCCTCTTCAGTCCAATACACTGTACTTGCTGGGAACAGACAACAGTGCTATTTGTCCTGTGTATGGCAATGGCAGCGCAATAGTGACTCTTCTTACCAGAAAACAACTCTTGTTCGTAGGACGAGAAACTTCATGTGATTCAACTCCATTTAGGAATGGGAAACAAAAGCTAGCTCGCCTTACAAGAAACACACTCTGCTTTTGAGAAAAGAGCACTCTTCTACTCTACTTTGTTTCCTATAGGGCCAAAACAGTGAGCTTGCTCAGAACAAAAGAACTCTGCTTCCTACACACACGGGCCATATCTTGTTTAACTCTGCTTAGAAAACTGACAAGAACAGTCGATCCTCTTCAATCCAATACACTGTACTTTCTGGGAACAGACGCGAGTGCTATTTGCACTGTGTATGTCAATGGGAGCGCAATAGTGACTCTTCTTACCAGAAAACAACTCTTGCTCCTAGGATCAGAAATACACGTGATTCAACTCCATTTAAGACTGTGAAACAAACGCTAGCTAGCCTTACAAGAAATACACTCTGCTTTTGAGAAAAGAGCACTCTTCTACTCTACTGTGTTTCCTATGGGGTCCGAACAGTGAGCTTGCTCAGAGCAAAAGGACTGTGCTTCCTACGCACACGGGCCATATCTAGTTCAACTCTGCTTAGGAAACGGACAAGAACAGTAGCTCCTCTTCTGTCCAATACACTGTACTTGCAAAGAACAGTAGCGAATGTTGTTTGCACTGTGTATGGCAATGGGAGCACAAAAGTGACTCTTCTTACCAGAAAACAACTCTTGCTCATAGGAGCAGAAACTGCATGTGATTCAACTCCATGTATGACTGGAAAACAAACGCTAGCTCGCCTTACAAGAAACAAACTCTGCTTTTTAGGAAAGAGCACTCTTCTACTCTAATGTGTTTCCTATGGGGTCCGAACAGTGAGCATGCTCAGAACAAAATAACTGTGTTTCCTACACACACGGGCCATATCTAGTTCAACTCTCCTTAGGAAACTGACAAGAACAGTAGCTCCCCTTCATTCCAATACACTGTACTTGCTGGAAACAGACTCGAGTGCTATTTGCACTGTGTATGGCAATGGGAACAAAATAGTGACTCTTCTTACCAGAAAACAAGTCTTGCTCATAGGACGAAATACTGCATGTGATTCAACTCCATTTAGGACTGAGAAACAAACGCTAGCTCGCCTTACAAGAAACACACTCTGCTTTTGAGAAAGGGCACTCTTCTACTCTACTGTATTTCCTCTGGGGTCCGAACAGTGAGCTTACTCAGAACAAAAGAACTGTGCTTCCTACACACCCGGGCCATATCTAGTTCAACTCTGCTTAGGAAACTGACAAGAACAGTAGATCCTCTTCAGTCCAATACACTGTACTTGCTGGGAACAGATGCGAGTGCTATTTGCCCTGTGTATAGCAAAGATAGCACAATAGTGACTCTTCTTACCAGAAAACAACTCTTGCACATAGGACCAGAACTGCATGGGATTCAACTCCATTTAGGACTGGGAAACAAACGCTAGCTAGCCTTACAAGAAACATACTCTGCTTTTGAGAAAAGAGCACTCTTCTACTCTACTGTGTTTCCTATGGGGTCCGAACAGAGAGCTTACTCAGAACAAAAGAACTGTGCTTCCTACACACACGGGCCATATCTAGTTCAACTCTGCTTAGGAAACTGTCAAGAACAGTAGCTCCTCTTCTGTCCAATACACTGTACTTGCAAAGAACAGTAGCGAGTGTTGTTTGTACTGTGTATGGCAATAGGAGCACAATAGTGACTCTTCTAACCAGAAAACAACTCTTGCTCATAGGACAAGAAACTGGATGTAATTCAACTCCATTTAGGACTGGGAAACAAACGCTAGCTCACCTTACAAGAAACACACTCTGCTTTTGAGAAAAGAGCACTCTTCTACTCTACTGTGTTTTCTATAGGCCAGAAGAGTGAGCTTGCTCAGAACCAAAGAACTGTGCTTCCTACACACACGGGCCATATCTAGTTCAACTCTGCTTAGGAAACTGACAAGAACAGTAGATCATCTTCAGTGCAATACACTGTACATGCTGGGAACAGACGCGAGTCCTATTTGCACTGTGTATGGCAATGGGAGCGAAAGAGTGACTCCTCTTACCAGAAAACAACTCTTGCTCGTAGGACCAGAAACTCATGAGATTCAAATCTGTTTCTGACTGGGAAACAAACACTAGCTAGCCTTACAAGAAACACACTCTGCTTTTGAGAAAAGAGCACTCTTCTATTCTACTGTGTTTCCTATGTGGTCCGAACAGTGAGCTTGCTCAGAACAAAAGAACTGTGCTTCCTACACACATGGGCCATATCTAGTTCAACTCTGCTTAGGTAACTGTTAAGAACAGTAGATCCTCTTCAGTGCAATACCCTGTACATGCTGGTAACAGACGCGAGTGCTATTTACCCTGTGTATGGTAATGGAAGCTCAATAGTGACTCTTCTTACCAGAAAACAACTCTTTCTTGTAGGACCAGAAACTGCATGTGATTCAACTCCATTTAGGACTTGGAAACAAACGCTAGTTCGCCTTAGAAGAAACACACTCTGCTTTGGAGAAAAGAGCACACTTCTACTCTACTGTGTTTCCTATAGGGCCAGAAGAGTGAGCTTGCTCAGAACAAATGAACTGTGCTTCCTACACACACGGGCCATATCTAGTTCAACTCTGCTTAGGAAACTGACAAGAACAGTAGATCCTCTTCAGTCCAATACGCTGTACTTGCTGGGAACAATGCGAGTGCTATTTGCCCTGTGTATAGCAAAGGGAGCACAATAGTGACTCTTCTTACCAGAAAACAACTCTTGCTCGTAGGACCAGAAACTGCATGGGATTCAATTCCATTTAGGACTGGGAAACAAACGCTAGCTCGCCTTACAAGAAACACACTCTGCTTTTGAGAAAAGAGCACTCTTCTACTCTACTGTGTTTCCTATGGGGTCCGAGCAGTGAGCTTACTCAGAACAAAAGAACTGTGCTTCCTACACACACGGGCCATATCTAGTTCAACTCTGCTTAGGAAACTGACAAGAACAATAGCTCCTCTTCTGTCCAATACACTGTACTTGCAAAGAACAGTAGCGAGTGTTGTTTGTACTGTGTATGGCAATAGGAGCACAATAGTGACTCTTCTTACCAGAAAACAACTCTTGCTCATAGGACAAGAAACTGCATGTATTTCAACTCCATTTAGGACAGGGAAACAAACGCTAGCTTGCCTTACAAGAAACACACTCTGCTTTGAGAAAAGAGCACTCGTCTACTCTACTGTGTTTCCTATAGAACCAAAACAGTGAGCTTGCTCAGAACAAAAGAACTGTGCTTCCTACACACACGGGCCATATCTCATTCAACTCTGCTTAGGAAACTGCCAAGAACAGTAGCTCCTCTTCAGTCCAATACACTGTACTTGCTGGGAACAGACATGAGTGCTATTTGCACTGATTATGGCAAAGGGAGCACAATAGTGAATTTCCTTACCAGAAAACATCCCTTGTTCGTAGGACCAGAAACTGCATGTGATTCAACTCCATTTTGGACTGGGAAACAAATGCTAGCTCGCCTTACAAGAAACACACTCTGCTTTTGAGAAAAGAGCACTCTTCTACTCTACTGTGTTTCCTATAGGGCCAGAACAATGAGCTTGCTCAAAACAAAAGAATTGTGCTTCCTACACACACGGGCCATATCTAGATCAATTCTGCTTAGGAAACTGACAAGAACAGTAGATCCTCTTAAGTCCAATACACTGTACATGCTGGGAACATATGCCAGTGCTATAGGCCCTGTGTATGACAATGGGAGCTCACTACTGACTCTTCTTACCAGAAAAAACTCTTGATCGTAGGACCAGAAACTGCATGTGATTCAACTCCATTTAGGACTGAGAAACAAACACTAGCTCGCCTTACAAGAAACACACTCTGCTTTTGAGAAAAGGGCAGTCTTCTACTCTACTGTATTTCCTCTGGGGTCCGAAAAGTGAGCTTGCTCAGAAGAAAAGAACTGTGCTTCCTACACACACGGCCATGGCTAGTTCAATTCTGCTTAGGAAACTGACAAGAACAGTAGATCCTCTTCTGTCCAATACACTGTACATGCTGGGAGCACTCTCCAGTGCTATTTGCCCTGTGTATGACAATGGGAGCACAATAGTGACTCTTGATACCAGAAAACAACTCTTGCTCATAGGACCAGAAACTGCATGGGATTCAACTCCATTTAGGACTGGGAAACAAACGGTAGCTCGCCTTACAAGAAACACACTCTGCTTTTGAGAAAAGAGCACTCTTCTACTCTACTGTGTTTCCTATGGTGTCCGAACAGTGATCTTGCTCAGAACAAAAGAACTGTGCTTCCTACACACACGGCCATATCTAGTTCAATTCTGCTTAGGAACCTGACAAGAACAGTAGATCCTCTTCAGTCCAATACACTGTACTTGCTGGGAACAGACGCCAGTGCTATTTGTCCTGTGTATGGCAATGGCAGCGCAATAGTGACTCTTCTTACCAGAAAAAACTCTTGCTCGTAGGACTAGAAACTGCATGTGATTCCACTCCATTTAGGACTGGGAAACAAACGGTAGCTTGCCTTACAAGAAGCACACTCTGCTTTAGAGAAAAGAGCACTCTTCTACTCTACTGTGTTTCCTATAGGGCCAGAACAGTGAGCTTGCTCAGAACAAAAGAACTGTGCTTCCTATACACACGGACCATATCTAGTTCAACTCTGCTTAGGAAACTGACAAGAAGAGTAGCTCCTATTCAGTCCAATACACTGTACTTGCTGGGAAAAGATGCAAGTGCTATTTGCCTTGTGAAGGGCAATGGGAGCGCAATAGTGACTTTCCTTACCAGAAAACAACTCTTGTTCATAGGACCAGAAACTGCATGTAATTCAACTCCATTTAGGACTAGGAAACAAACACTAGCTCGCCTTACGAAAACACACTCTGCTTTTGAGAAAAGAGCACTCAACTACTCTACTGTGTTTCCTATAGGGCCAGAAGAGTGAACTTGCTCAGAACATAAGAACTGTGCTTCCTACACACACGGGCCATATCTAGTTCTACTCTGCTTAGGAAACTGACAAGAACAGTAGCTCCTCTTCAGTCTGATACACTGTACTTGCTGGGAACAGACGCGAGAGCTATTTGCAATGTGTATGGCAAGGGGAGCGCAATAGTGACTGTCCTTACCAGTAAACAACTCTTGCTCATAGGACCAGAAACTGCATGTGATTCAACTCCATTTAGAACTGGGAAACAAACGCTAGCTCGCCTTACAAGAAACACACTCTCCTTTTTAGAAAAGAGCACTCTTCTACTCTACTGTGTTTCCTATGTGTTCCGAACAGTGAGCTTGCTCAGAACAAAAAAACTGTGCTTCCTACACACACGGCCATATCTAGTTCAAGTCTGCTTAGGAACCTGACAAGAACAGTAGATCCTCTTCAGTCCAATACACTGTACTTGCTGGGAACAGACGCCAGTGCTATTTGTCCTGTGTATGGCAATGGGATCGCAATAGTGACTTTCCTTACCAGAAAACAACTCTTGCTCGTAGGACCAGAAACTGCATGTGATTCCACTCCATTTAGGACTGGGAAGCAAATGCTAGCTCGCCTTACAAGAAACACACTCTGCTTTAGAGAAAAGAGCACTCTTCTACTCTACTGTGTTTACTATGGGGTCCAAACAGTGAGCTTGCTCAGAAAAAAAGAACTGTGCTTCCTACACACACGGACCATATCTAGTTCAACTCTGCTTAGGAAACTGACAAGAACAGTAGCTCCTCTTCAGTCCAATACACTGTACTTGCTGGGAACAGACGCATGTGCTATTTGCACTGTGTATGCCAATGGGAGCGCAATAGTGACTTTCCTTACCAGAAAACAACTCTTGCTCATTGGACTAGAAACTGCATGTATTTCAACTCCATTTAGGACAGGGAAACAAACGCTAGCTCACCTTACAAGAAACACACTCTGCTTTGAGAAAAGAGCACTCGTCTACTCTACTGTGTTTCCTATAGAACCAAAACAGTGAGCTTGCTCAGAACAAAAGAACTGTGCTTCCTACACACACGGGCCATATCTCATTCATCTCTGCTTAGGAAACTGCCAAGAACAGTAGCTCCTCTTCAGTCCAATACACTGTACTTGCTGGGAACAGACATGAGTGCTATTTGCACTGATTATGGCAAAGGGAGCACAATAGTGAATTTCCTTACCAGAAAACATCCCTTGTTCGTAGGACCAGAAACTGCATGTGATTCAACTCCATTTTGGACTGGGAAACAAATGCTAGCTCGCCTTACAAGAAACACACTCTGCTTTTGAGAAAAGAGCACTCTTCTACTCTACTGTGTTTCCTATAGGGCCAGAACAATGAGCTTGCTCAAAACAAAAGAATTGTGCTTCCTACACACACGGGCCATATCTAGATCAATTCTGCTTAGGAAACTGACAAGAACAGTAGATCCTCTTAAGTCCAATACACTGTACATGCTGGGAACATATGCCAGTGCTATAGGCCCTGTGTATGACAATGGGAGCTCACTACTGACTCTTCTTACCAGAAAAAACTCTTGATCGTAGGACCAGAAACTGCATGTGATTCAACTCCATTTAGGACTGAGAAACAAACACTAGCTCGCCTTACAAGAAACACACTCTGCTTTTGAGAAAAGGGCAGTCTTCTACTCTACTGTATTTCCTCTGGGGTCCGAAAAGTGAGCTTGCTCAGAAGAAAAGAACTGTGCTTCCTACACACACGGCCATGGCTAGTTCAATTCTGCTTAGGAAACTGACAAGAACAGTAGATCCTCTTCTGTCCAATACACTGTACATGCTGGGAGCACTCTCCAGTGCTATTTGCCCTGTGTATGACAATGGGAGCACAATAGTGACTCTTGATACCAGAAAACAACTCTTGCTCGTAGGACCAGAAACTGCATGGGATTCAACTCCATTTAGGACTGGGAAACAAACGGTAGCTCGCCTTACAAGAAACACACTCTGCTTTTGAGAAAAGAGCACTCTTCTACTCTACTGTGTTTCCTATGGTGTCCGAACAGTGATCTTGCTCAGAACAAAAGAACTGTGCTTCCTACACACACGGCCATATCTAGTTCAATTCTGCTTAGGAACCTGACAAGAACAGTAGATCCTCTTCAGTCCAATACACTGTACTTGCTGGGAACAGACGCCAGTGCTATTTGTCCTGTGTATGGCAATGGCAGCGCAATAGTGACTCTTCTTACCAGAAAAAACTCTTGCTCGTAGGACTAGAAACTGCATGTGATTCCACTCCATTTAGGACTGGGAAACAAACGGTAGCTTGCCTTACAAGAAGCACACTCTGCTTTAGAGAAAAGAGCACTCTTCTACTCTACTGTGTTTCCTATAGGGCCAGAACAGTGAGCTTGCTCAGAACAAAAGAACTGTGCTTCCTATACACACGGACCATATCTAGTTCAACTCTGCTTAGGAAACTGACAAGAAGAGTAGCTCCTATTCAGTCCAATACACTGTACTTGCTGGGAAAAGATGCAAGTGCTATTTGCCTTGTGAAGGGCAATGGGAGCGCAATAGTGACTTTCCTTACCAGAAAACAACTCTTGTTCATAGGACCAGAAACTGCATGTAATTCAACTCCATTTAGGACTAGGAAACAAACGCTAGCTCGCCTTACGAAAACACACTCTGCTTTTGAGAAAAGAGCACTCAACTACTCTACTGTGTTTCCTATAGGGCCAGAAGAGTGAACTTGCTCAGAACATAAGAACTGTGCTTCCTACACACACGGGCCATATCTAGTTCTACTCTGCTTAGGAAACTGACAAGAACAGTAGCTCCTCTTCAGTCTGATACACTGTACTTGCTGGGAACAGACGCGAGAGCTATTTGCAATGTGTATGGCAAGGAGCGCAATAGTGACTGTCCTTACCAGTAAACAACTCTTGCTCGTAGGACCAGAAACTGCATGTGATTCAACTCCATTTAGAACTGGGAAACAAACGCTAGCTCGCCTTACAAGAAACACACTCTCCTTTTTAGAAAAGAGCACTCTTCTACTCTACTGTGTTTCCTATGTGTTCCGAACAGTGAGCTTGCTCAGAACAAAAAAACTGTGCTTCCTACACACACGGCCATATCTAGTTCAAGTCTGCTTAGGAACCTGACAAGAACAGTAGATCCTCTTCAGTCCAATACACTGTACTTGCTGGGAACAGTCGCCAGTGCTATTTGTCCTGTGTATGGCAATGGGATCGCAATAGTGACTTTCCTTACCAGAAAACAACTCTTGCTCGTAGGACCAGAAACTGCATGTGATTCCACTCCATTTAGGACTGGGAAGCAAATGCTAGCTCGCCTTACAAGAAACACACTCTGCTTTAGAGAAAAGAGCACTCTTCTACTCTACTGTGTTTACTATGGGGTCCAAACAGTGAGCTTGCTCAGAACAAAAGAACTGTGCTTCCTACACACACGGACCATATCTAGTTCAACTCTGCTTAGGAAACTGACAAGAACAGTAGCTCCTCTTCAGTCCAATACACTGTACTTGCTGGGAACAGACGCATGTGCTATTTGCACTGTGTATGCCAATGGGAGCGCAATAGTGACTTTCCTTACCAGAAAACAACTCTTGCTCATTGGACTAGAAACTGCATGTGATTCCACTCCATTTAGGACTGGGAAACAAATGCTAGCTCGCCCTACAAGAAACACACTCTGCTTTAGAGAAAATAGCACTCTTGTACTCTACTGTGTTTCCTATGGGGTCCAAACAGTGAGCTTGCTCAGAACAAAAGAACTGTGCTTAATACACACACGGACCACATCTATTTCAACTCTGTTTAGGAAGCTGACAAGAACAGTAGCTCCTATTCAGTCCAATACACTTTACTTGCTGGGAAAAGACGCGAGTGCTATTTTCCTTGTGTAGGGCAATGGGAGCACAATAGTGACTTTCCTTACCAGAAAACAACTCTTGCTCGTTGGACAAAAAACTGCATGTGACTCAACTCCATTTAGGACTGGGAAACAAACGCTAACTCGACTTCCAAGAAACACACTCTGCTTTTGAGAAAAGAGCACTTTTCTACTCTACTGTGTTTCCTATGAGTCCCGAACAGTGAGCTTGCTCAGAACAAAAAAAAACTGTGCTTCCTACACACACGGACATATCTAGTTCAAGTCTGCTTAGGAACCTGACAAGAACAGTAGATTTTATTCAGTCCAATACACTGTACTTGCTGGGAACAGACGCCAGTGCTATTTGTCCTTTGTATGTCAATGACAGCGCAATAGTGACCCTTCTTACCAGAAAACAACTCTTGCTCGTAGGACCAGAAACTGCATGTGATTCAACTCCATTTAGGACTGGGAAACAAACTCTAGCTCTCTTTACAAGAAACACACTCTGCTTTTGAGAAAAGAGCACTCTTCTACTCTGCTGTGTTTCCTATAGGCCCAGAACAGTGAGCTTGCTCAGAAAAAAAGAACTGTGCTTCCTACACACACGGACCATATCTAGGTAAACTCTGCTTAGGAAACTGAGAAGAACCGTAGCTCCTCTTCAGTCCAATACACTGTACTTGCTGGGAACAGACGCATGTGCGATTTGCACAGTGTATGGCAATGGGAGCACAATAGTTACTTTCCTTACCAGAAAACAACTCTTGCTATTAGGACCAGAAACTGCATGTGATTCCACTCCATTTAGGACTGGGAAACAAATGCTAGCTCGCCTTAAAAAAACAAACTCTGCTTTAGAGAAAAGAGCACTCTTCTACTCTACTGTGTTTCCTATGGGGTCCAAACAGTGAGCTTGCTCAGAACAAAATAACTGTGCTTCCTACACACACGGACCATATCTAGTTCAACTCTGCTTAGGAAACTGACAAGAACAGTAGCTCCTATTCAGTCCAATACACTGTACTTGCTGGGAACAGATGCAATTGCTATTTGCACTGTGTATGGCAATGGGAGCGCAATAGTGACTTTCCTTACCAGAAAACAACTCTTGTTCATAGGACCAGAAACTGCATGTAATTCAACTCCATTTAGGACTAGGAAACAAACGCTAGCTCGCCTTACGAAAACACACTCTGCTTTTGAGAAAAGAGCACTCTTCTATTCTACTGTGTTTCCTATAGGGCCAGAACAGTGAGCTTGCTCAGAAAAAAAGAACTGTGCTTCCTACACACACGGACCATATCTAGGTAAACTCTGCTTAGGAAACTGACAAGAACAGTAGCTCCTCTTCAGTCCAAAACACTGTACTTGCTAGGAACAGACTCAAGTGCTATTTGCACTGTGAATGGCAATGGGAGCGCAATAGAGACTTTCCTTACCAGAAAACAACTCTTGCTCGTAGGACCAGAAACTGCATGTGATTCCAATCCATTTAGGACTGGGAAACAAATGCTAGCTCGCCTTAAAAAAACACACTCTGCTTTAGAGAAAAGAGCACTCTTCTACTCTACTGTGTTTCCTATGGGGTCCAAACAGTGAGCTTGCTCAGAACAAAAGAAATGTGCTTAATACAAACACGGACCACATCTAGTTCAACTCTGCTTAGGAAACTGACAAGAACAGTAGCTCCTATTCAGTCCAATACACTGTACTTGCTGGGAACAGATGCAATTGCTATTTGCACTGTGTATGGCAATGGGAGCGCAATAGTGACTTTCCTTACCAGAAAACAACTCTTGTTCATAGGACCAGAAACTGCATGTAATTCAACTCCATTTAGGACTAGGAAACAAACGCTAGCTCGCCTTACGAAAACACACTCTGCTTTTGAGAAAAGAGCACTCAACTACTCTACTGTGTTTCCTATAGGGCCAGAAGAGTGAACTTGCTCAGAACATAAGAACTGTGCTTCCTACACACACGGGCCATATCTAGTTCTACTCTGCTTAGGAAACTGACAAGAACAGTAGCTCCTCTTCAGTCTGATACACTGTACTTGCTGGGAACAGACGCGAGAGCTATTTGCAATGTGTATGGCAAGGGGAGCACAATAGTGACTGTCCTTACCAGTAAACAACTCTTGCTCGTAGGACCAGAAACTGCATGTGATTCAACTCCATTTAGAACTGGGAAACAAACGCTAGCTCGCCTTACAAGAAACACACTCTCCTTTTTAGAAAAGAGCACTCTTCTACTCTACTGTGTTTCCTATGTGTTCCGAACAGTGAGCTTGCTCAGAACAAAAAAACTGTGCTTCCTACACACACGGCCATATCTAGTTCAACTCTGCTTAGGAACCTGACAAGAACAGTAGATCCTCTTCAGTCCAATACACTGTACTTGCTGAGAACAGACGCCAGTGCTATTTGTCCTGTGTAGGGCAATGGGAGCACAATAGTTACTTTCCTTACCAGAAAACAACTCTTGTTCGTAGGACCAGAAACTGCATGTGATTCAACTCCATTTAGGACTGGGAAACAAATGCTAGCTCGCATTACATGAAACACACTCTGCTTTTGAGAAAAGAGCACTCTTCTACTCTACTGTGTTTCCTATAGAACCAAAACAGTGAGCTTGCTCAGAACAAAAGAACTGTGCTTCCTACACACACGGGCCATATCTCATTCAACTCTGCTTAGGAAACTGCCAAGAACAGTAGCTCCTCTTCAGTCCAATACACTGTACTTGCTGGGAACAGACATGAGTGCTATTTGCACTGATTATGGCAAAGGGAGCACAATAGTGAATTTCCTTACCAGAAAACATCCCTTGTTCGTAGGACCAGAAACTGCATGTGATTCAACTCCATTTTGGACTGGGAAACAAATGCTAGCTCGCCTTACAAGAAACACACTCTGCTTTTGAGAAAAGAGCACTCTTCTACTCTACTGTGTTTCCTATAGGGCCAGAACAATGAGCTTGCTCAAAACAAAAGAATTGTGCTTCCTACACACACGGGCCATATCTAGATCAATTCTGCTTAGGAAACTGACAAGAACAGTAGATCCTCTTAAGTCCAATACACTGTACATGCTGGGAACATATGCCAGTGCTATAGGCCCTGTGTATGACAATGGGAGCTCACTACTGACTCTTCTTACCAGAAAAAACTCTTGATCGTAGGACCAGAAACTGCATGTGATTCAACTCCATTTAGGACTGAGAAACAAACACTAGCTCGCCTTACAAGAAACACACTCTGCTTTTGAGAAAAGGGCAGTCTTCTACTCTACTGTATTTCCTCTGGGGTCCAAAAAGTGAGCTTGCTCAGAAGAAAAGATCTGTGCTTCCTACACACATGGCCATGGCTAGTTCAATTCTGCTTAGGAAACTGACAAGAACAGTAGATCCTCTTCTGTCCAATACACTGTACATGCTGGGAGCACTCTCCAGTGCTATTTGCCCTGTGTATGACAATGGGAGCACAATAGTGACTCTTGATACCAGAAAACAACTCTTGCTCGTAGGACCAGAAACTGCATGGGATTCAACTCCATTTAGGACAGGGAAACAAACGGTAGCTCGCCTTACAAGAAACACACTCTGCTTTTGAGAAAAGAGCACTCTTCTACTCTACTGTGTTTCCTATGGTGTCCGAACAGTGATCTTGCTCAGAACAAAAGAACTGTGCTTCCTACACACACGGCCATATCTAGTTCAATTCTGCTTAGGAACCTGACAAGAACAGTAGATCCTCTTCAGTCCAATACACTGTACTTGCTGGGAACAGACGCCAGTGCTATTTGTCCTGTGTATGGCAATGGCAGCGCAATAGTGACTCTTCTTACCAGAAAAAACTCTTGCTCGTAGGACTAGAAACTGCATGTGATTCCACTACATTTAGGACTGGGAAACAAACGGTAGCTTGCCTTACAAGAAGCACACTCTGCTTTAGAGAAAAGAGCACTCTTCTACTCTACTGTGTTTCCTATAGGGCCAGAACAGTGAGCTTGCTCAGAACAAAAGAACTGTGCTTCCTATACACACGGACCATATCTAGTTCAACTCTGCTTAGGAAACTGACAAGAAGAGTAGCTCCTATTCAGTCCAATACACTGTACTTGCTGGGAAAAGATGCAAGTGCTATTTGCCTTGTGAAGGGCAATGGGAGCGCAATAGTGACTTTCCTTACCAGAAAACAACTCTTGTTCATAGGACCAGAAACTGCATGTAATTCAACTCCATTTAGGACTAGGAAACAAACGCTAGCTCGCCTTACGAAAACACACTCTGCTTTTGAGAAAAGAGCACTCAACTACTCTACTGTGTTTCCTATAGGGCCAGAAGAGTGAACTTGCTCAGAACATAAGAACTGTGCTTCCTACACACACGGGCCATATCTAGTTCTACTCTGCTTAGGAAACTGACAAGAACAGTAGCTCCTCTTCAGTCTGATACACTGTACTTGCTGGGAACAGACGCGAGAGCTATTTGCAATGTGTATGGCAAGGGGAGCGCAATAGTGACTGTCCTTACCAGTAAACAACTCTTGCTCGTAGGACCAGAAACTGCATGTGATTCAACTCCATTTAGAACTGGGAAACAAACGCTAGCTCGCCTTACAAGAAACACACTCTCCTTTTTAGAAAAGAGCACTCTTCTACTCTACTGTGTTTCCTATGGGGTCCGAACAGTGAGCTTGCTCAGAACAAAAAAACTGTGCTTCCTACACACACGGCCATATCTAGTTCAAGTCTGCTTAGGAACCTGACAAGAACAGTAGATCCTCTTCAGTCCAATACACTGTACTTGCTGGGAACAGTCGCCAGTGCTATTTGTCCTGTGTATGGCAATGGGATCGCAATAGTGACTTTCCTTACCAGAAAACAACTCTTGCTCGTAGGACCAGAAACTGCATGTGATTCCACTCCATTTAGGACTGGGAAGCAAATGCTAGCTCGCCTTACAAGAAACACACTCTGCTTTAGAGAAAAGAGCACTCTTCTACTCTACTGTGTTTACTATGGGGTCCAAACAGTGAGCTTGCTCAGAACAAAAGAACTGTGCTTCCTACACACACGGACCATATCTAGTTCAACTCTGCTTAGGAAACTGACAAAAACAGTAGCTCCTCTTCAGTCCAATACACTGTACTTGCTGGGAACAGACGCATGTGCTATTTGCACTGTGTATGCCAATGGGAGCGCAATAGTGACTTTCCTTACCAGAAAACAACTCTTGCTCATTGGACTAGAAACTGCATGTGATTCCACTCCATTTAGGACTGGGAAACAAATGCTAGCTCGCCCTACAAGAAACACACTCTGCTTTAGAGAAAATAGCACTCTTGTACTCTACTGTGTTTCCTATGGGGTCCAAAGAGTGAGCTTGCTCAGAACAAAAGAACTGTGCTTAATACACACACGGACCACATCTATTTCAACTCTGTTTAGGAAGCTGACAAGAACAGTAGCTCCTATTCAGTCCAATACACTTTACTTGCTGGGAAAAGACGCGAGTGCTATTTTCCTTGTGTAGGGCAATGGGAGCACAATAGTGACTTTCCTTACCAGAAAACAACTCTTGCTCGTTGGACAAAAAACTGCATGTGACTCAACTCCATTTAGGACTGGGAAACAAACGCTAACTCGACTTCCAAGAAACACACTCTGCTTTTGAGAAAAGAGCACTTTTCTACTCTACTGTGTTTCCTATGAGTCCCGAACAGTGAGCTTGCTCAGAACAAAAAAAAACTGTGCTTCCTACACACACGGACATATCTAGTTCAAGTCTGCTTAGGAACCTGACAAGAACAGTAGATTTTATTCAGTCCAATACACTGTACTTGCTGGGAACAGACGCCAGTGCTATTTGTCCTTTGTATGTCAATGACAGCGCAATAGTGACCCTTCTTACCAGAAAACAACTCTTGCTCGTAGGACCAGAAACTGCATGTGATTCAACTCCATTTAGGACTGGGAAACAAACTCTAGCTCTCTTTACAAGAAACACACTCTGCTTTTGAGAAAAGAGCACTCTTCTACTCTGCTGTGTTTCCTATAGGCCCAGAACAGTGAGCTTGCTCAGAAAAAAAGAACTGTGCTTCCTACACACACGGACCATATCTAGGTAAACTCTGCTTAGGAAACTGAGAAGAACCGTAGCTCCTCTTCAGTCCAATACACTGTACTTGCTGGGAACAGACGCATGTGCGATTTGCACAGTGTATGGCAATGGGAGCACAATAGTTACTTTCCTTACCAGAAAACAACTCTTGCTATTAGGACCAGAAACTGCATGTGATTCCACTCCATTTAGGACTGGGAAACAAATGCTAGCTCGCCTTAAAAAAACAAACTCTGCTTTAGAGAAAAGAGCACTCTTCTACTCTACTGTGTTTCCTATGGGGTCCAAACAGTGAGCTTGCTCAGAACAAAATAACTGTGCTTCCTACACACACGGACCATATCTAGTTCAACTCTGCTTAGGAAACTGACAAGAACAGTAGCTCCTATTCAGTCCAATACACTGTACTTGCTGGGAACAGATGCAATTGCTATTTGCACTGTGTATGGCAATGGGAGCGCAATAGTGACTTTCCTTACCAGAAAACAACTCTTGTTCATAGGACCAGAAACTGCATGTAATTCAACTCCATTTAGGACTAGGAAACAAACGCTAGCTCGCCTTACGAAAACACACTCTGCTTTTGAGAAAAGAGCACTCTTCTATTCTACTGTGTTTCCTATAGGGCCAGAACAGTGAGCTTGCTCAGAAAAAAAGAACTGTGCTTCCTACACACACGGACCATATCTAGGTAAACTCTGCTTAGGAAACTGACAAGAACAGTAGCTCCTCTTCAGTCCAAAACACTGTACTTGCTAGGAACAGACTCAAGTGCTATTTGCACTGTGAATGGCAATGGGAGCGCAATAGAGACTTTCCTTACCAGAAAACAACTCTTGCTCGTAGGACCAGAAACTGCATGTGATTCCAATCCATTTAGGACTGGGAAACAAATGCTAGCTCGCCTTAAAAAAACACACTCTGCTTTAGAGAAAAGAGCACTCTTCTACTCTACTGTGTTTCCTATGGGGTCCAAACAGTGAGCTTGCTCAGAACAAAAGAAATGTGCTTAATACAAACACGGACCACATCTAGTTCAACTCTGCTTAGGAAACTGACAAGAACAGTAGCTCCTATTCAGTCCAATACACTGTACTTGCTGGGAACAGATGCAATTGCTATTTGCACTGTGTATGGCCATGGGAGCGCAATAGTGACTTTCCTTACCAGAAAACAACTCTTGTTCATAGGACCAGAAACTGCATGTAATTCAACTCCATTTAGGACTAGGAAACAAACGCTAGCTCGCCTTACGAAAACACACTCTGCTTTTGAGAAAAGAGCACTCAACTACTCTACTGTGTTTCCTATAGGGCCAGAAGAGTGAACTTGCTCAGAACATAAGAACTGTGCTTCCTACACACACGGGCCATATCTAGTTCTACTCTGCTTAGGAAACTGACAAGAACAGTAGCTCCTCTTCAGTCTGATACACTGTACTTGCTGGGAACAGACGCGAGAGCTATTTGCAATGTGTATGGCAAGGGGAGCACAATAGTGACTGTCCTTACCAGTAAACAACTCTTGCTCGTAGGACCAGAAACTGCATGTGATTCAACTCCATTTAGAACTGGGAAACAAACGCTAGCTCGCCTTACAAGAAACACACTCTCCTTTTTAGAAAAGAGCACTCTTCTACTCTACTGTGTTTCCTATGTGTTCCGAACAGTGAGCTTGCTCAGAACAAAAAAACTGTGCTTCCTACACACACGGCCATATCTAGTTCAACTCTGCTTAGGAACCTGACAAGAACAGTAGATCCTCTTCAGTCCAATACACTGTACTTGCTGAGAACAGACGCCAGTGCTATTTGTCCTGTGTAGGGCAATGGGAGCACAATAGTTACTTTCCTTACCAGAAAACAACTCTTGTTCGTAGGACCAGAAACTGCATGTGATTCAACTCCATTTAGGACTGGGAAACAAATGCTAGCTCGCATTACATGAAACACACTCTGCTTTTGAGAAAAGAGCACTCTTCTACTCTACTGTGTTTCCTATAGAACCAAAACAGTGAGCTTGCTCAGAACAAAAGAACTGTGCTTCCTACACACACGGGCCATATCTCATTCAACTCTGCTTAGGAAACTGCCAAGAACAGTAGCTCCTCTTCAGTCCAATACACTGTACTTGCTGGGAACAGACATGAGTGCTATTTGCACTGATTATGGCAAAGGGAGCACAATAGTGAATTTCCTTACCAGAAAACATCCCTTGTTCGTAGGACCAGAAACTGCATGTGATTCAACTCCATTTTGGACTGGGAAACAAATGCTAGCTCGCCTTACAAGAAACACACTCTGCTTTTGAGAAAAGAGCACTCTTCTACTCTACTGTGTTTCCTATAGGGCCAGAACAATGAGCTTGCTCAAAACAAAAGAATTGTGCTTCCTACACACACGGGCCATATCTAGATCAATTCTGCTTAGGAAACTGACAAGAACAGTAGATCCTCTTAAGTCCAATACACTGTACATGCTGGGAACATATGCCAGTGCTATAGGCCCTGTGTATGACAATGGGAGCTCACTACTGACTCTTCTTACCAGAAAAAACTCTTGATCGTAGGACCAGAAACTGCATGTGATTCAACTCCATTTAGGACTGAGAAACAAACACTAGCTCGCCTTACAAGAAACACACTCTGCTTTTGAGAAAAGGGCAGTCTTCTACTCTACTGTATTTCCTCTGGGGTCCAAAAAGTGAGCTTGCTCAGAAGAAAAGATCTGTGCTTCCTACACACATGGACATGGCTAGTTCAATTCTGCTTAGAAAACTGACAGAACAGTAGATCCTCTTCTGTCCAATACACTGTACATGCTGGGAGCACTCTCCAGTGCTATTTGCCCTGTGTATGACAATGGGAGCACAATAGTGACTCTTGATACCAGAAAACAACTCTTGCTCGTAGGACCAGAAACTGCATGGGATTCAACTCCATTTAGGACAGGGAAACAAACGGTAGCTCGCCTTACAAGAAACACACTCTGCTTTTGAGAAAAGAGCACTCTTCTACTCTACTGTGTTTCCTATGGTGTCCGAACAGTGATCTTGCTCAGAACAAAAGAACTGTGCTTCCTACACACACGGCCATATCTAGTTCAATTCTGCTTAGGAACCTGACAAGAACAGTAGATCCTCTTCAGTCCAATACACTGTACTTGCTGGGAACAGACGCCAGTGCTATTTGTCCTGTGTATGGCAATGGCAGCGCAATAGTGACTCTTCTTACCAGAAAAAACTCTTGCTCGTAGGACTAGAAACTGCATGTGATTCCACTCCATTTAGGACTGGGAAACAAACGGTAGCTTGCCTTACAAGAAGCACACTCTGCTTTAGAGAAAAGAGCACTCTTCTACTCTACTGTGTTTCCTATAGGGCCAGAACAGTGAGCTTGCTCAGAACAAAAGAACTGTGCTTCCTATACACACGGACCATATCTAGTTCAACTCTGCTTAGGAAACTGACAAGAAGAGTAGCTCCTATTCAGTCCAATACACTGTACTTGCTGGGAAAAGATGCAAGTGCTATTTGCCTTGTGAAGGGCAATGGGAGCGCAATAGTGACTTTCCTTACCAGAAAACAACTCATGTTCATAGGACCAGAAACTGCATGTAATTCAACTCCATTTAGGACTAGGAAACAAACGCTAGCTCGCCTTACGAAAACACACTCTGCTTTTGAGAAAAGAGCACTCAACTACTCTACTGTGTTTCCTGTAGGGCCAGAAGAGTGAACTTGCTCAGAACATAAGAACTGTGCTTCCTACACACACGGGCCATATCTAGTTCTACTCTGCTTAGGAAACTGACAAGAACAGTAGCTCCTCTTCAGTCTGATACACTGTACTTGCTGGGAACAGACGCGAGAGATATTTGCAATGTGTATGGCAAGGGGAGCGCAATAGTGACTGTCCTTACCAGTAAACAACTCTTGCTCGTAGGACCAGAAACTGCATGTGATTCAACTCCATTTAGAACTGGGAAACAAACGCTAGCTCGCCTTACAAGAAACACACTCTCCTTTTTAGAAAAGAGCACTCTTCTACTCTACTGTGTTTCCTATGTGTTCCGAACAGTGAGCTTGCTCAGAACAAAAAAACTGTGCTTCCTACACACACGGCCATATCTAGTTCAAGTCTGCTTAGGAACCTGACAAGAACAGTAGATCCTCTTCAGTCCAATACATTGTACTTGCTGGGAACAGTCGCCAGTGCTATTTGTCCTGTGTATGGCAATGGGATCGCAATAGTGACTTTCCTTACCAGAAAACAACTCTTGCTCGTAGGACCAGAAACTGCATGTGATTCCACTCCATTTAGGACTGGGAAGCAAATGCTAGCTCGCCTTACAAGAAACACACTCTGCTTTAGAGAAAAGAGCACTCTTCTACTCTACTGTGTTTACTATGGGGTCCAAACAGTGAGCTTGCTCAGAACAAAAGAACTGTGCTTCCTACACACACGGACCATATCTAGTTCAACTCTGCTTAGGAAACTGACAAGAACAGTAGCTCCTCTTCAGTCCAATACACTGTACTTGCTGGGAACAGACGCATGTGCTATTTGCACTGTGTATGCCAATGGGAGCGCAATAGTGACTTTCCTTACCAGAAAACAACTCTTGCTCATTGGACTAGAAACTGCATGTGATTCCACTCCATTTAGGACTGGGAAACAAATGCTAGCTCGCCCTACAAGAAACACACTCTGCTTTAGAGAAAATAGCACTCTTGTACTCTACTGTGTTTCCTATGGGGTCCAAACAGTGAGCTTGCTCAGAACAAAAGAACTGTGCTTAATACACACACGGACCACATCTATTTCAACTCTGTTTAGGAAGCTGACAAGAACAGTAGCTCCTATTCAGTCCAATACACTTTACTTGCTGGGAAAAGACGCGAGTGCTATTTTCCTTGTGTAGGGCAATGGGAGCACAATAGTGACTTTCCTTACCAGAAAACAACTCTTGCTCGTTGGACAAAAAACTGCATGTGACTCAACTCCATTTAGGACTGGGAAACAAACGCTAACTCGACTTCCAAGAAACACACTCTGCTTTTGAGAAAAGAGCACTTTTCTACTCTACTGTGTTTCCTATGAGTCCTGAACAGTGAGCTTGCTCAGAACAAAAAAAAACTGTGCTTCCTACACACACGGACATATCTAGTTCAAGTCTGCTTAGGAACCTGACAAGAACAGTAGATTTTATTCAGTCCAATACACTGTACTTGCTGGGAACAGACGCCAGTGCTATTTGTCCTTTGTATGTCAATGACAGCGCAATAGTGACCCTTCTTACCAGAAAAAAACTCTTGCTCGTAGGACCAGAAACTGCATGTGATTCAACTCCATTTAGGACTGGGAAACAAACTCTAGCTCTCTTTACAAGAAACACACTCTGCTTTTGAGAAAAGAGCACTCTTCTACTCTGCTGTGTTTCCTATAGGCCCAGAACAGTGAGCTTGCTCAGAAAAAAAGAACTGTGCTTCCTACACACACGGACCATATCTAGGTAAACTCTGCTTAGGAAACTGAGAAGAACCGTAGCTCCTCTTCAGTCCAATACACTGTACTTGCTGGGAACAGACGCATGTGCGATTTGCACAGTGTATGGCAATGGGAGCACAATAGTTACTTTCCTTACCAGAAAACAACTCTTGCTATTAGGACCAGAAACTGCATGTGATTCCACTCCATTTAGGACTGGGAAACAAATGCTAGCTCGCCTTAAAAAAACAAACTCTGCTTTAGAGAAAAGAGCACTCTTCTACTCTACTGTGTTTCCTATGGGGTCCAAACAGTGAGCTTGCTCAGAACAAAATAACTGTGCTTCCTACACACACGGACCATATCTAGTTCAACTCTGCTTAGGAAACTGACAAGAACAGTAGCTCCTATTCAGTCCAATACACTGTACTTGCTGGGAACAGATGCAATTGCTATTTGCACTGTGTATGGCAATGGGAGCGCAATAGTGACTTTCCTTACCAGAAAACAACTCTTGTTCATAGGACCAGAAACTGCATGTAATTCAACTCCATTTAGGACTAGGAAACAAACGCTAGCTCGCCTTACGAAAACACACTCTGCTTTTGAGAAAAGAGCACTCTTCTATTCTACTGTGTTTCCTATAGGGCCAGAACAGTGAGCTTGCTCAGAAAAAAAGAACTGTGCTTCCTACACACACGGACCATATCTAGGTAAACTCTGCTTAGGAAACTGACAAGAACAGTAGCTCCTCTTCAGTCCAAAACACTGTACTTGCTAGGAACAGACTCAAGTGCTATTTGCACTGTGAATGGCAATGGGAGCGCAATAGAGACTTTCCTTACCAGAAAACAACTCTTGCTCGTAGGACCAGAAACTGCATGTGATTCCAATCCATTTAGGACTGGGAAACAAATGCTAGCTCGCCTTAAAAAAACACACTCTGCTTTAGAGAAAAGAGCACTCTTCTACTCTACTGTGTTTCCTATGGGGTCCAAACAGTGAGCTTGCTCAGAACAAAAGAAATGTGCTTAATACAAACACGGACCACATCTAGTTCAACTCTGCTTAGGAAACTGACAAGAACAGTAGCTCCTATTCAGTCCAATACACTGTACTTGCTGGGAACAGATGCAATTGCTATTTGCACTGTGTATGGCCATGGGAGCGCAATAGTGACTTTCCTTACCAGAAAACAACTCTTGTTCATAGGACCAGAAACTGCATGTAATTCAACTCCATTTAGGACTAGGAAACAAACGCTAGCTCGCCTTACGAAAACACACTCTGCTTTTGAGAAAAGAGCACTCAACTACTCTACTGTGTTTCCTATAGGGCCAGAAGAGTGAACTTGCTCAGAACATAAGAACTGTGCTTCCTACACACACGGGCCATATCTAGTTCTACTCTGCTTAGGAAACTGACAAGAACAGTAGCTCCTCTTCAGTCTGATACACTGTACTTGCTGGGAACAGACGCGAGAGCTATTTGCAATGTGTATGGCAAGGGAGCACAATAGTGACTGTCCTTACCAGTAAACAACTCTTGCTCGTAGGACCAGAAACTGCATGTGATTCAACTCCATTTAGAACTGGGAAACAAACGCTAGCTCGCCTTACAAGAAACACACTCTCCTTTTTAGAAAAGAGCACTCTTCTACTCTACTGTGTTTCCTATGTGTTCCGAACAGTGAGCTTGCTCAGAACAAAAAAACTGTGCTTCCTACACACACGGCCATATCTAGTTCAACTCTGCTTAGGAACCTGACAAGAACAGTAGATCCTCTTCAGTCCAATACACTGTACTTGCTGAGAACAGACGCCAGTGCTATTTGTCCTGTGTAGGGCAATGGGAGCACAATA
>NW_026737860.1:0-30691 GCF_949786415.1 Peromyscus eremicus
ACTGAAGAGAAGCTACTGTTCTTGTCAGTTTCCTAAGCAGAGTTGAACTAGATATGCCCCGTGTGTGTAGGAAGCACAGTTCTTTTGTTCTGAGCAAGCTCACTGTTCTGGCCCTATAGGAAACACAGGAGAGTAGAAGAGTGCTGTTTTCTCAAAAGCAGAGTGTGTTTCTTGTAAGGCGAGCTAGCGTTTGTTTCCCAGTCCTAAACGGAGTTGAATCCCATGCAGTTTCTGATCCTACGAGCAAGAGTTGTTTTCTGCTAAGAAGAGTCACTATTGCGCTCCCATTGCTATACACAGTGCAAATAGCACTTGCATCTGTTCCCAGCAAGTGCAGTGTATTGGACTGAAGAGAAGCTACTGTTCTTGTCAGTTTCCTAAGCAGAGTTGAACTAGATATGCCCCGTGTGTGTAGGAAGCACAGTTCTTTTGTTCTGAGCAACCTCACTGTTCTGGCCCTATAGGAAACACAGGAGAGTAGAAGAGTGCTGTTTTCTCAAAAGCAGAGTGTGTTTCTTGTAAGGCGAGCTAGCGTTTGTTTCCCAGTCCTAAACGGAGTTGAATCCCATGCAGTTTCTGGTCCTACGAGCAAGAGTTGTTTTCTGCTAAGGAGAGTCACTATTGCGCTCCCATTGCCATACACAGTGCAAATAGCACTTGCGTCTGTTCCCAGCAAGTGCAGTGTATTGGACTGAAGAGAAGCTACTGTTCTTGTCAGTTTCCTAAGCAGAGTTGAACTAGATATGCCCCGTGAGTGTAGGAAGCACAGTTCTTTTGTTCTGAGCAAGCTCACTGTTCTGGCCCTATAGGAAACACAGGAGAGTAGAAGAGTGCTGTTTTCTCAAAAGCAGAGTGTGTTTCTTGTAAGGCGAGCTAGCGTTTGTTTCCCAGTCCTAAACGGAGTTGAATCCCATGCAGTTTCTGGTCCTATGAGCAAGAGTTGTTTTCTGCTAAGAAGAGTCACTATTGCGCTCCCATTGCCATACACAGTGCAAATAGCACTTGCGTCTGTTCCCAGCAAGTGCAGTGTATTGGACTGAAGAGAAGCTACTGTTCTTGTCAGTTTCCTAAGCAGAGTTGAACTAGATATGCCCCGTGTGTGTAGGAAGCACAGTTCTTTTGTTCTGAGCAAGCTCACTGTTCTGGCCCTATAGGAAACACAGGAGAGTAGAAGAGTGCTGTTTTCTCAAAAGCAGAGTGTGTTTCTTGTAAAGCGAGCTAGCGTTTGTTTGCCAGTCCTAAACGGAGTTGAATCCCATGCAGTTTCTGGTCCTACGAGCAAGAGTTGTTTTCTGCTAAGGAGAGTCACTATTGCGCTCCCATTGCCATACACAGTGCAAATAGCACTTGCGTCTGTTCCCAGCAAGTGCAGTGTATTGGACTGAAGAGAAGCTACTGTTCTTGTCAGTTTCCTAAGCAGAGTTGAACTAGATATGCCCCGTGTGTGTAGGAAGCACAGTTCTTTTGTTCTGAGCAAGCTCACTGTTCTGGCCCTATAGGAAACACAGGAGAGTAGAAGAGTGCTGTTTTCTCAAAAGCAGAGTGTGTTTCTTGTAAGGCGAGCTAGCGTTTGTTTCCCAGTCCTAAACGGAGTTGAATCCCATGCAGTTTCTGTCCTACGAGCAAGAGTTGTTTTCTGCTAAGAAGAGTCACTATTGCGCTCCCATTGCCATACACAGTGCAAATAGCACTTGTGTCTGTTCCCAGCAAGTGCAGTGTATTGGACTGAAGCGAAGCTACTGTTCTTGTCAGTTTCCTAAGCAGAGTTGAACTAGATATGCCCCGTGTGTGTAGGAAGCACAGTTCTTTTGTTCTGAGCAAGCTCACTGTTCTGGCCCTATAGGAAACACAGGAGAGTAGAAGAGTGCTGTTTTCTCAAAAGCAGAGTGTGTTTCTTGTAAGGCGAGCTAGCGTTTGTTTCCCAGTCCTAAACGGAGTTGAATCCCATGCAGTTTCTGGTCCTACGAGCAAGAGTTGTTTTCTGCTAAGAAGAGTCACTATTGCGCTCCCATTGCCATACACAGTGCAAATAGCACTTGCGTCTGTTCCCAGCAAGTGCAGTGTATTGGACTGAAGAGAAGCTACTGTTCTTGTCAGTTTCCTAAGCAGAGTTGAACTAGATATGCCCCGTGTGTGTAGGAAGCACAGTTCTTTTGTTCTGAGCAAGCTCACTGTTCTGGCCCTATAGGAAACACAGGAGAGTAGAAGAGTGCTGTTTTCTCAAAAGCAGAGTGTGTTTCTTGTAAAGCGAGCTAGCGTTTGTTTCCCAGTCCTAAACGGAGTTGAATCCCATGCAGTTTCTGGTCCTACGAGCAAGAGTTGTTTTCTGCTAAGGAGAGTCACTATTGCGCTCCCATTGCCATACACAGTGCAAATAGCACTTGCGTCTGTTCCCAGCAAGTGCAGTGTATTGGACTGAAGAGAAGCTACTGTTCTTGTCAGTTTCCTAAGCAGAGTTGAACTAGATATGCCCCGTGTGTGTAGGAAGCACAGTTCTTTTGTTCTGAGCAAGCTCACTGTTCTGGCCCTATAGGAAACACAGGAGAGTAGAAGAGTGCTGTTTTCTCAAAAGCAGAGTGTGTTTCTTGTAAGGCGAGCTAGCGTTTGTTTCCCAGTCCTAAACGGAGTTGAATCCCATGCAGTTTCTGGTCCTACGAGCAAGAGTTGTTTTCTGCTAAGAAGAGTCACTATTGCGCTCCCATTGCCATACACAGTGCAAATAGCACTTGTGTCTGTTCCCAGCAAGTTCAGTGTATTGGACTGAAGCGAAGCTACTGTTCTTGTCAGTTTCCTAAGCAGAGTTGAACTAGATATGCCCCGTGTGTGTAGGAAGCACAGTTCTTTTGTTCTGAGCAAGCTCACTGTTCTGGCCCTATAGGAAACACAGGAGAGTAGAAGAGTGCTGTTTTCTCAAAAGCAGAGTGTGTTTCTGTTTTCTCAAAAGCAGAGTGTGTTTCTTGTAAGGCGAGCTAGCGTTTGTTTCCCAGTCCTAAACGGAGTTGAATCCCATGCAGTTTCTGGTCCTACGAGCAAGAGTTGTTTTCTGCTAAGGAGAGTCACTATTGCGCTCCCATTGCCATACACAGTGCAAATAGCACTTGCGTCTGTTCCCAGCAAGTGCAGTGTATTGGACTGAAGAGAAGCTACTGTTCTCATCAGTTTGCTAAGCAGAGTTGAACTAGATATGCCCCGTGTGTGTAGGAAGCACAGTTCTTTTGTTCTGAGCAAGCTCACTGTTCTGGCCCTATAGGAAACACAGGAGAGTAGAAGAGTGCTGTTTTCTCAAAAGCAGAGTGTGTTTCTTGTAAGGCGAGCTAACGTTTGTTTCCCAGTCCTAAACGGAGTTGAATCCCATGCAGTTTCTGGTCCTACGAGCAAGAGTTGTTTTCTGCTAAGGAGAGTCACTATTGTGCTCCCATTGCCATACCCAGTGCAAATAGCACTTGCGTCTGTTCCCAGCAAGTGCAGTGTATTGGACTGAAGAGAACCTACTGTTCTTGTCAGTTTCCTAAGCAGAGTTGAACTAGATATGCCCCGTGTGTGTAGGAAGCACAGTTCTTTTGTTCTGAGCAAGCTCACTGTTCTGGCCCTATAGGAAACACAGGAGAGTAGAAGAGTGCTGTTTTCTCAAAAGCAGAGTGTGTTTCTTGTAAGGCGAGCTAGCGTTTGTTTTCCAGTCCTCAACGGAGTTGAATCCCATGCAGTTTCTGGTCCTACGAGCAAGAGTTGTTTTCTGCTAAGGAGAGTCACTATTGCGCTCCCATTGCCATACACAGTGCAAATAGCACTTGCGTCTGTTCCCAGCAAGTGCAGTGTATTGGACTGAAGAGAAGCTACTGTTCTTGTCAGTTTCCTAAGCAGAGTTGAACTAGATATGCCCCGTGTGTGTAGGAAGCACAGTTCTTTTGTTCTGAGCAAGCTCACTGTTCTGGCCCTATAGGAAACACAGGAGAGTAGAAGAGTGCTGTTTTCTCAAAAGCAGAGTGTGTTTCTTGTAAAGCGAGCTAGCGTTTGTTTCCCAGTCCTAAACGGAGTTGAATCCCATGCAGTTTCTGGTCCTACGAGCAAGAGTTGTTTTCTGCTAAGGAGAGTCACTATTGCGCTCCCATTGCCATACACAGTGCAAATAGCACTTGCGTCTGTTCCCAGCAAGTGCAGTGTATTGGACTGAAGAGAAGCTACTGTTCTTGTCAGTTTCCTAAGCAGAGTTGAACTAGATATGCCCCGTGTGTGTAGGAAGCACAGTTCTTTTGTTCTGAGCAAGCTCACTGTTCTGGCCCTATAGGAAACACAGGAGAGTAGAAGAGTGCTGTTTTCTCAAAAGCAGAGTGTGTTTCTTGTAAGGCGAGCTAGCGTTTGTTTCCCAGTCCTAAACGGAGTTGAATCCCATGCAGTTTCTGGTCCTACGAGCAAGAGTTGTTTTCTGCTAAGAAGAGTCACTATTGCGCTCCCATTGCCATACACAGTGCAAATAGCACTTGTGTCTGTTCCCAGCAAGTGCAGTGTATTGGACTGAAGCGAAGCTACTGTTCTTGTCAGTTTCCTAAGCAGAGTTGAACTAGATATGCCCCGTGTGTGTAGGAAGCACAGTTCTTTTGTTCTGAGCAAGCTCACTGTTCTGGCCCTATAGGAAACACAGGAGAGTAGAAGAGTGCTGTTTTCTCAAAAGCAGAGTGTGTTTCTTGTAAGGCGAGCTAGCGTTTGTTTCCCAGTCCTAAACGGAGTTGAATCCCATGCAGTTTCTGGTCCTACGAGCAAGAGTTGTTTTCTGCTAAGAAGAGTCACTATTGCGCTCCCATTGCCATACACAGTGCAAATAGCACTTGCGTCTGTTCCCAGCAAGTGCAGTGTATTGGACTGAAGAGAAGCTACTGTTCTTGTCAGTTTCCTAAGCAGAGTTGAACTAGATATGCCCCGTGTGTGTAGGAAGCACAGTTCTTTTGTTCTGAGCAAGCTCACTGTTCTGGCCCTATAGGAAACACAGGAGAGTAGAAGAATGCTGTTTTCTCAAAAGCAGAGTGTGTTTCTTGTAAAGCGAGCTAGCGTTTGTTTCCCAGTCCTAAACGGAGTTGAATCCCATGCAGTTTCTGGTCCTACGAGCAAGAGTTGTTTTCTGCTAAGGAGAGTCACTATTGCGCTCCCATTGCCATACACAGTGCAAATAGCACTTGCGTCTGTTCCCAGCAAGTGCAGTGTATTGGACTGAAGAGAAGCTACTGTTCTTGTCAGTTTCCTAAGCAGAGTTGAACTAGATATGCCCCGTGTGTGTAGGAAGCACAGTTCTTTTGTTCTGAGCAAGCTCACTGTTCTGGCCCTATAGGAAACACAGGAGAGTAGAAGAGTGCTGTTTTCTCAAAAGCAGAGTGTGTTTCTTGTAAGGCGAGCTAGCGTTTGTTTCCCAGTCCTAAACGGAGTTGAATCCCATGCAGTTTCTGGTCCTACGAGCAAGAGTTGTTTTCTGCTAAGAAGAGTCACTATTGCGCTCCCATTGCCATACACAGTGCAAATAGCACTTGTGTCTGTTCCCAGCAAGTTCAGTGTATTGGACTGAAGCGAAGCTACTGTTCTTGTCAGTTTCCTAAGCAGAGTTGAACTAGATATGCCCCGTGTGTGTAGGAAGCACAGTTCTTTTGTTCTGAGCAAGCTCACTGTTCTGGCCCTATAGGAAACACAGGAGAGTAGAAGAGTGCTGTTTTCTCAAAAGCAGAGTGTGTTTCTGTTTCTCAAAAGCAGAGTGTGTTTCTTGTAAGGCGAGCTAGCGTTTGTTTCCCAGTCCTAAACGGAGTTGAATCCCATGCAGTTTCTGGTCCTACGAGCAAGAGTTGTTTTCTGCTAAGGAGAGTCACTATTGCGCTCCCATTGCCATACACAGTGCAAATAGCACTTGCATCTGTTCCCAGCAAGTGCAGTGTATTGGACTGAAGAGAAGCTACTGTTCTCGTCAGTTTGGTAAGCAGAGTTGAACTAGATATGCCCCGTGTGTGTAGGAAGCACAGTTCTTTTGTTCTGAGCAAGCTCACTGTTCTGGCCCTATAGGAAACACAGGAGAGTAGAAGAGTGCTGTTTTCTCAAAAGCAGAGTGTGTTTCTTGTAAGGCGAGCTAACGTTTGTTTCCCAGTCCTAAACGGAGTTGAATCCCATGCAGTTTCTGGTCCTACGAGCAAGAGTTGTTTTCTGCTAAGGAGAGTCACTATTGCGCTCCCATTGCCATACCCAGTGCAAATAGCACTTGCGTCTGTTCCCAGCAAGTGCAGTGTATTGGACTGAAGAGAACCTACTGTTCTTGTCAGTTTCCTAAGCAGAGTTGAACTAGATATGCCCCGTGTGTGTAGGAAGCACAGTTCTTTTGTTCTGAGCAAGCTCACTGTTCTGGCCCTATAGGAAACACAGGAGAGTAGAAGAGTGCTGTTTTCTCAAAAGCAGAGTGTGTTTCTTGTAAGGCGAGCTAGCGTTTGTTTTCCAGTCCTCAACGGAGTTGAATCCCATGCAGTTTCTGGTCCTACGAGCAAGAGTTGTTTTCTGCTAAGGAGAGTCACTATTGCGCTCCCATTGCCATACACAGTGCAAATAGCACTTGCGTCTGTTCCCAGCAAGTGCAGTGTATTGGACTGAAGAGAAGCTACTGTTCTTGTCAGTTTCCTAAGCAGAGTTGAACTAGATATGCCCCTTGTGTGTAGGAAGCACAGTTCTTTTGTTCTGAGCAAGCTCACTGTTCTGGCCCTATAGGAAACACAGGAGAGTAGAAGAGTGCTGTTTTCTCAAAAGCAGAGTGTGTTTCTTGTAAGGCGAGCTAGCGTTTGTTTCCCAGTCCTAAACGGAGTTGAATCCCATGCAGTTTCTGGTCCTACGAGCAAGAGTTGTTTTCTGCTAAGGAGAGTCACTATTGCGCTCCCATTGCCATACACAGTGCAAATAGCACTTGCGTCTGTTCCCAGCAAGTGCAGTGTATTGGACTGAAGAGAAGCTACTGTTCTCATCAGTTTGCTAAGCAGAGTTGAACTAGATATGCCCCGTGTGTGTAGGAAGCACAGTTCTTTTGTTCTGAGCAAGCTCACTGTTCTGGCCCTATAGGAAACACAGGAGAGTAGAAGAGTGCTGTTTTCTCAAAAGCAGAGTGTGTTTCTTGTAAGGCGAGCTAGCGTTTGTTTCCCAGTCCTAAACGGAGTTGAATCCCATGCAGTTTCTGGTCCTACGAGCAAGAGTTGTTTTCTGCTAACAAGAGTCACTATTGCGCTCCCATTGCCATACACAGTGCAAATAGCACTTGCGTCTGTTCCCAGCAAGTGCAGTGTATTGGACTGAAGAGAAGCTACTGTTCTTGTCAGTTTCCTAAGCAGAGTTGAACTAGATATGCCCCGTGTGTGTAGGAAGCACAGTTCTTTTGTTCTGAGCAAGCTCACTGTTCTGGCCCTATAGGAAACACAGGAGAGTAGAAGAGTGCTGTTTTCTCAAAAGCAGAGTGTGTTTCTTGTAAGGCGAGCTAGCGTTTGTTTCCCAGTCCTAAACGGAGTTGAATCCCATGCAGTTTCTGGTCCTACGAGCAAGAGTTGTTTTCTGCTAAGAAGAGTCACTATTGCGCTCCCATTGCCATACACAGTGCAAATAGCACTTGCGTCTGTTCCCAGCAAGTGCAGTGTATTGGACTGAAGCGAAGCTACTGTTCTTGTCAGTTTCCTAAGCAGAGTTGAACTAGATATGCCCCGTGTGTGTAGGAAGCACAGTTCTTTTGTTCTGAGCAAGCTCACTGTTCTGGCCCTATAGGAAACACAGGAGAGTAGAAGAGTGCTGTTTTCTCAAAAGCAGAGTGTGTTTCTTGTAAGGCGAGCTAGCGTTTGTTTCCCAGTCCTAAACGGAGTTGAATCCCATGCAGTTTCTGGTCCTACAAGCAAGAGTTGTTTTCTGCTAAGGAGAGTCACTATTGCGCTCCCATTGCCATACACAGTGCAAATAGCACTTGCGTCTGTTCCCAGCAAGTGCAGTGTATTGGACTGAAGCGAAGCTACTGTTCTTGTCAGTTTCCTAAGCAGAGTTGAACTAGATATGCCCCGTGTGTGTAGGAAGCACAGTTCTTTTGTTCTGAGCAAGCTCACTGTTCTGGCCCTATAGGAAACACAGGAGAGTAGAAGAGTGCTGTTTTCTCAAAAGCAGAGTGTGTTTCTTGTAAGGCGAGCTAGCGTTTGTTTCCCAGTCCTAAACGGAGTTGAATCCCATGCAGTTTCTGGTCCTACGAGCAAGAGTTGTTTTCTGCTAAGAAGAGTCACTATTGCGCTCCCATTGCCATACACAGTGCAAATAGCACTTGCGTCTGTTCCCAGCAAGTGCAGTGTATTGGACTGAAGAGAAGCTACTGTTCTTGTCAGTTTCCTAAGCAGAGTTGAACTAGATATGCC
This sequence comes from Peromyscus eremicus, assembly GCF_949786415.1. Taxonomy (NCBI): domain Eukaryota; kingdom Metazoa; phylum Chordata; class Mammalia; order Rodentia; family Cricetidae; genus Peromyscus; species Peromyscus eremicus. The sequence goes on from NW_026737860.1 coordinate 8,391, forward strand.
CCGTGTGTGTAGGAAGCACAGTTCTTTTGTTCTGAGCAAGCTCACTGTTCTGGCCCTATAGGAAACACAGGAGAGTAGAAGAGTGCTGTTTTCTCAAAAGCAGAGTGTGTTTCTTGTAAGGCGAGCTAGCGTTTGTTTCCCAGTCCTAAACGGAGTTGAATCCCATGCAGTTTCTGATCCTACGAGCAAGAGTTGTTTTCTGCTAAGAAGAGTCACTATTGCGCTCCCATTGCTATACACAGTGCAAATAGCACTTGCATCTGTTCCCAGCAAGTGCAGTGTATTGGACTGAAGAGAAGCTACTGTTCTTGTCAGTTTCCTAAGCAGAGTTGAACTAGATATGCCCCGTGTGTGTAGGAAGCACAGTTCTTTTGTTCTGAGCAACCTCACTGTTCTGGCCCTATAGGAAACACAGGAGAGTAGAAGAGTGCTGTTTTCTCAAAAGCAGAGTGTGTTTCTTGTAAGGCGAGCTAGCGTTTGTTTCCCAGTCCTAAACGGAGTTGAATCCCATGCAGTTTCTGGTCCTACGAGCAAGAGTTGTTTTCTGTTAAGGAGAGTCACTATTGCGCTCCCATTGCCATACACAGTGCAAATAGCACTTGCGTCTGTTCCCAGCAAGTGCAGTGTATTGGACTGAAGAGAAGCTACTGTTCTTGTCAGTTTCCTAAGCAGAGTTGAACTAGATATGCCCCGTGAGTGTAGGAAGCACAGTTCTTTTGTTCTGAGCAAGCTCACTGTTCTGGCCCTATAGGAAACACAGGAGAGTAGAAGAGTGCTGTTTTCTCAAAAGCAGAGTGTGTTTCTTGTAAGGCGAGCTAGCGTTTGTTTCCCAGTCCTAAACGGAGTTGAATCCCATGCAGTTTCTGGTCCTATGAGCAAGAGTTGTTTTCTGCTAAGAAGAGTCACTATTGCGCTCCCATTGCCATACACAGTGCAAATAGCACTTGCGTCTGTTCCCAGCAAGTGCAGTGTATTGGACTGAAGAGAAGCTACTGTTCTTGTCAGTTTCCTAAGCAGAGTTGAACTAGATATGCCCCGTGTGTGTAGGAAGCACAGTTCTTTTGTTCTGAGCAAGCTCACTGTTCTGGCCCTATAGGAAACACAGGAGAGTAGAAGAGTGCTGTTTTCTCAAAAGCAGAGTGTGTTTCTTGTAAGGCGAGCTAGCGTTTGTTTCCCAGTCCTAAACGGAGTTGAATCCCATGCAGTTTCTGGTCCTACGAGCAAGAGTTGTTTTCTGCTAAGGAGAGTCACTATTGCGCTCCCATTGCCTTACCCAGTGCAAATAGCACTTGCGTCTGTTCCCAGCAAGTGCAGTGTATTGGACTGAAGAGAAGCTACTGTTCTTGTCAGTTTCCTAAGCAGAGTTGAACTAGATATGCCCCGTGTGTGTAGGAAGCACAGTTCTTTTGTTCTGAGCAAGCTCACTGTTCTGGCCCTATAGGAAACACAGGAGAGTAGAAGAGTGCTGTTTTCTCAAAAGCAGAGTGTGTTTCTTGTAAGGCGAGCAAGCGTTTGTTTCCCAGTCCTAAACGGAGTTGAATCCCATGCAGTTTCTGGTCCTACGAGCAAGAGTTGTTTTCTTCTAAGAAGAGTCACTATTGCGCTCCCATTGCCATACACAGTGCAAATAGCACTTGCGTCTGTTCCCAGCAAGTGCAGTGTATTGGACTGAAGAGAAGCTACTGTTCTTGTCAGTTTCCTAAGCAGAGTTGAACTAGATATGCCCCGTGTGTGTAGGAAGCACAGTTCTTTTGTTCTGAGCAAGCTCACTGTTCTGGCCCTATAGGAAACACAGGAGAGTAGAAGAGTGCTGTTTTCTCAAAAGCAGAGTGTGTTTCTTGTAAGGCGAGCTAGCGTTTGTTTCCCAGTCCTAAACGGAGTTGAATCCCATGCAGTTTCTGGTCCTACGAGCAAGAGTTGTTTTCTGCTAAGAAGAGTCACTATTGCGCTCCCATTGCCATACACAGTACAAATAGCACTTGCGTCTGTTCCCAGCAAGTGCAGTGTATTGGACTGAAGAGAAGCTACTGTTCTTGTCAGTTTCCTAAGCAGAGTTGAACTAGATATGCCCCGTGTGTGTAGGAAGCACAGTTCTTTTGTTCTGAGCAAGCTCACTGTTCTGGCCCTATAGGAAACACAGGAGAGTAGAAGAGTGCTGTTTTCTCAAAAGCAGAGTGTGTTTCTTGTAAGGCGAGCTAGCGTTTGTTTCCCAGTCCTAAACGGAGTTGAATCCCATGCAGTTTCTGGTCCTACGAGCAAGAGTTGTTTTCTGCTAAGGAGAGACACTATTGCGCTCCCATTGCCATACACAGTGCAAATAGCACTTGCGTCTGTTCCCAGCAAGTGCAGTGTATTGGACTGAAGAGAAGCTACTGTTCTTGTCAGTTTCCTAAGCAGAGTTGAACTAGATATGCCCCGTGTGTGTAGGAAGCACAGTTCTTTTGTTCTGAGCAAGCTCACTGTTCTGGCCCTATAGGAAACACAGGAGAGTAGAAGAGTGCTGTTTTCTCAAAAGCAGAGTGTGTTTCTTGTAAGGCGAGCTAGCGTTTGTTTCCCAGTCCTAAACGGAGTTGAATCCCAAGCAGTTTCTGGTCCTACGAGCAAGAGTTGTTTTCTGCTAAGAAGAGTCACTATTGCGCTCCCATTGCCATACACAGTGCAAATAGCACTTGCGTCTGTTCCCAGCAAGTGCAGTGTATTGGACTGAAGAGAAGCTACTGTTCTTGTCAGTTTCCTAAGCAGAGTTGAACTAGATATGCCCCGTGTGTGTAGGAAGCACAGTTCTTTTGTTCTGAGCAAGCTCACTGTTCTGGCCCTATAGGAAACACAGGAGAGTAGAAGAGTGCTGTTTTCTCAAAAGCAGAGTGTGTTTCTTGTAAGGCGAGCTAGCGTTTGTTTCCCAGTCCTAAACGGAGTTGAATCCCATGCAGTTTCTGGTCCTATGAGCAAGAGTTGTTTTCTGCTAAGGAGAGTCACTATTGCGCTCCCATTGCCATACACAGTGCAAATAGCACTTGCGTCTGTTCCCAGCAAGTGCAGTGTATTGGACTGAAGAGAAGCTACTGTTCTTGTCAGTTTCCTAAGCAGAGTTGAACTAGATATGCCCCGTGTGTGTAGGAAGCACAGTTCTTTTGTTCTGAGCAAGCTCACTGTTCTGGCCCTATAGGAAACACAGGAGAGTAGAAGAGTGCTGTTTTCTCAAAAGCAGAGTGTGTTTCTTGTAAGGCGAGCTAGCGTTTGTTTCCCAGTCCTAAACGGAGTTGAATCCCATGCAGTTTCTGGTCCTACGAGCAAGAGTTGTTTTCTGCTAAGGAGAGTCACTATTGCGCTCCCATTGCCATACCCAGTGCAAATAGCACTTGCGTCTGTTCCCAGCAAGTGCAGTGTATTGGACTGAAGAGAAGCTACTGTTCTTGTCAGTTTCCTAAGCAGAGTTGAACTAGATATGCCCCGTGTGTGTAGGAAGCACAGTTCTTTTGTTCTGAGCAAGCTCACTGTTCTGGCCCTATAGGAAACACAGGAGAGTAGAAGAGTGCTGTTTTCTCAAAAGCAGAGTGTGTTTCTTGTAAGGCGAGCTAGCTTTTGTTTTCCAGTCCTAAACGGAGTTGAATCCCATGCAGTTTCTGGTCCTACGAGCAAGAGTTGTTTTCTGCTAAGAAGAGTCACTATTGCGCTCCCATTGCCATACACAGTGCAAATAGCACTTGCGTCTGTTCCCAGCAAGTGCAGTGTATTGGACTGAAGAGAAGCTACTGTTCTTGTCAGTTTCCTAAGCAGAGTTGAACTAGATATGCCCCGTGTGTGTAGGAAGCACAGTTCTTTTGTTCTGAGCAAGCTCACTGTTCTGGCCCTATAGGAAACACAGGAGAGTAGAAGAGTGCTGTTTTCTCAAAAGCAGAGTGTGTTTCTTGTAAGGCGAGCTAACGTTTGTTTCCCAGTCCTAAACGGAGTTGAATCCCATGCAGTTTCTGGTCCTACGAGCAAGAGTTGTTTTCTGCTAAGGAGAGTCACTATTGCGCTCCCATTGCCATACACAGTGCAAATAGCACTTGCGTCTGTTCCCAGCAAGTGCAGTGTATTGGACTGAAGAGAAGCTACTGTTCTTGTCAGTTTCCTAAGCAGAGTTGAACTAGATATGCCCCGTGTGTGTAGGAAGCACAGTTCTTTGGTTCTGAGCAAGCTCACTGTTCTGGCCCTATAGGAAACACAGGAGAGTAGAAGAGTGCTGTTTTCTCAAAAGCAGAGTGTGTTTCTTGTAAGGCGAGCTAGCGTTTGTTTCCCAGTCCTAAACGGAGTTGAATCCCATGCAGTTTCTGGTCCTACGAGCAAGAGTTGTTTTCTGCTAAGGAGAGTCACTATTGCACTCCCATTGCCATACCCAGTGCAAATAGCACTTGCGTCTGTTCCCAGCAAGTGCAGTGTATTGGACTGAAGAGAAGCTACTGTTCTTGTCAGTTTCCTAAGCAGAGTTGAACTAGATATGCCCCGTGTGTGTAGGAAGCACAGTTCTTTTGTTCTGAGCAAGCTCACTGTTCTGGCCCTATAGGAAACACAGGAGAGTAGAAGAGTGCTGTTTTCTCAAAAGCAGAGTGTGTTTCTTGTAAGGCGAGCTAGCGTTTGTTTCCCAGTCCTAAACGTAGTTGAATCCCATGCAGTTTCTGGTCCTAGGAGCAAGAGTTGTTTTCTGCTAAGAAGAGTCACTATTGTGCTCCCATTGCCATACACAGTACAAATAGCACTTGCGTCTGTTCCTAGCAAGTGCAGTGTATTGGACTGAAGAGAAGCTACTGTTCTTGTCAGTTTCCTAAGCAGAGTTGAACTAGATATGCCCCGTGTGTGTAGGAAGCACAGTTCTTTTGTTCTGAGCAAGCTCACTGTTCTGGCCCTATAGGAAACACAGGAGAGTAGAAGAGTGCTGTTTTCTCAAAAGCAGAGTGTGTTTCTTGTAAGGCGAGCTAGCGTTTGTTTCCCAGTCCTAAACGGAGTTGAATCCCATGCAGTTTCTGGTCCTACGAGCAAGAGTTGTTTTCTGCTAAGGAGAGTCACTATTGCGCTCCCATTGCCATACACAGTGCAAATAGCACTTGCGTCTGTTCCCAGCAAGTGCAGTGTATTGGACTGAAGAGAAGCTACTGTTCTTGTCTGTTTCCTAAGCAGAGTTGAACTAGATATGCCCCGTGTGTGTAGGAAGCACAGTTCTTTTGTTCTGAGCAAGCTCACTGTTCTGGCCCTATAGGAAACACAGGAGAGTAGAAGAGTGCTGTTTTCTCAAAAGCAGAGTGTGTTTCTTGTAAGGCGAGCTAGCGTTTGTTTCCCAGTCCTAAACGGAGTTGAATCCCATGCAGTTTCTGGTCCTAAGAGCAAGAGTTGTTTTCTGCTAAGAAGAGTCACTATTGCGCTCCCATTGCCATACACAGTGCAAATAGCACTTGCGTCTGTTCCCAGCAAGTGCAGGGTATTGGACTAAAGAGAAGCTACTGTTCTTGTCAGTTTCCTAAGCAGAGTTGAACTAGATATGCCCCGTGAGTGTAGGAAGCACAGTTCTTTTGTTCTGAGCAAGCTCACTGTTCTGGCCCTATAGGAAACACAGGAGAGTAGAAGAGTGCTGTTTTCGCAAAAGCAGAGTGTGTTTCTTGTAAGGCGAGCTAGCATTTGTTTCCCAGTCCTAAACGGAGTTGAATCCCATGCAGTTTCTGGTCCTACGAGCAAGAGTTGTTTTCTGCTAAGAAGAGTCACTATTGCGCTCCCATTGCCATACACAGTGCAAATAGCACTTGCGTCTGTTCCCAGCAAGTGCAGTGTATTGGACTGAAGAGAAGCTACTGTTCTTGTCAGTTTCCTAAGCAGAGTTGAACTAGATATGCCCCGTGAGTGTAGGAAGCACAGTTCTTTTGTTCTGAGCAAGCTCACTGTTCTGGCCCTATAGGAAACACAGGAGAGTAGAAGAGTGCTGTTTTCTCAAAAGCAGAGTGTGTTTCTTGTAAGGCGAGCTAGCGTTTGTTTTCCAGTCCTAAACGGAGTTGAATCCCATGCAGTTTCTGGTCCCATGAGCAAGAGTTGTTTTCTGCTAAGAAGAGTCACTATTGCGCTCCCATTGCCATACACAGTGCAAATAGCACTTGCGTCTGTTCCCAGGAAGTGCAGTGTATTGGACTGAAGAGAAGCTACTGTTCTTGTCAGTTTCCTAAGCAGAGTTGAACTAGATATGCCCCGTGTGTGTAGGAAGCACAGTTCTTTTGTTCTGAGCAAGCTCACTGTTCTAGCCCTATAGGAAACACAGGAGAGTAGAAGAGTGCTGTTTTCTCAAAAGCAGAGTGTGTTTCTTGTAAGGCGAGCTAGCGTTTGTTTCCCAGTCCTAAACGGAGTTGAATCCCATGCAGTTTCTGGTCCTACGAGCAAGAGTTGTTTTCTGCTAAGAAGAGTCACTATTGCGCTCCCATTGCCATACACAGTGCAAATAGCACTTGCGTCTGTTCCCAGCAAGTGCAGTGTATTGGACTGAAGAGAAGCTACTGTTCTTGTCAGAGTTGAACTAGATATGCCCCGTGAGTGTAGGAAGCACAGTTCTTTTGTTCTGAGCAAGCTCACTGTTCTGGCCCTATAGGAAACACAGGAGAGTAGAAGAGTGCTGTTTTCTCAAAAGCAGAGTGTGTTTCTTGTAAGGCGAGCTAGCGTTTGTTTTCCAGTCCTAAACGGAGTTGAATCCCATGCAGTTTCTGGTCCTATGAGCAAGAGTTGTTTTCTGCTAAGAAGAGTCACTATTGCGCTCCCATTGCCATACACAGTGCAAATAGCACTTGCGTCTGTTCCCAGCAAGTGCAGTGTATTGGACTGAAGAGAAGCTACTGTTCTTGTCAGTTTCCTAAGCAGAGTTGAACTAGATATGCCCCGTGTGTGTAGGAAGCACAGTTCTTTTGTTCTGAGCAAGCTCACTGTTCTGTCCCTATAGGAAACACAGGAGAGTAGAAGAGTGCTGTTTTCTCAAAAGCAGAGTGTGTTTCTTGTAAGGCGAGCTAGCGTTTGTTTCCCAGTCCTAAACGGAGTTGAATCCCATGCAGTTTCTGGTCCTACGAGCAAGAGTTGTTTTCTGCTAAGGAGAGTCACTATTGCGCTCCCATTGCCATACACAGTGCAAATAGCACTTGCATCTGTTCCCAGCAAGTGCAGTGTATTGGACTGAAGAGAAGCTACTGTTCTTGTCAGTTTCCTAAGCAGAGTTGAACTAGATATGCCCCGTGTGTGTAGGAAGCACAGTTCTTTTGTTCTGAGCAACTTCACTGTTCTGGCCCTATAGGAAACACAGGAGAGTAGAAGAGTGCTGTTTTCTCAAAAGCAGAGTGTGTTTCTTGTAAGGCGAGCTAGCGTTTGTTTCCCAGTCCTAAACGGAGTTGAATCCCATGCAGTTTCTGGTCCTACGAGCAAGAGTTGTTTTCTGCTAAGGAGAGTCACTATTGCGCTCCCATTGCCATACACAGTGCAAATAGCACTTGCGTCTGTTCCCAGCAAGTGCAGTGTATTGGACTGAAGAGAAGCTACTGTTCTTGTCAGTTTCCTAAGCAGAGTTGAACTAGATATGCCCCGTGAGTGTAGGAAGCACAGTTCTTTTGTTCTGAGCAAGCTCACTGTTCTGGCCCTATAGGAAACACAGGAGAGTAGAAGAGTGCTGTTTTCTCAAAAGCAGAGTGTGTTTCTTGTAAGGCGAGCTAGCGTTTGTTTCCCAGTCCTAAACGGAGTTGAATCCCATGCAGTTTCTGGTCCTACGAGCAAGAGTTGTTTTCTGCTAAGAAGAGTCACTATTGCGCTCCCATTGCCATACACAGTGCAAATAGCACTTGCGTCTGTTCCCAGCAAGTGCAGTGTATTGGACTGAAGAGAAGCTACTGTTCTTGTCAGTTTCCTAAGCAGAGTTGAACTAGATATGCCCCGTGTGTGTAGGAAGCACAGTTCTTTTGTTCTGAGCAAGCTCACTGTTCTGGCCCTATAGGAAACACAGGAGAGTAGAAGAGTGCTGTTTTCTCAAAAGCAGAGTGTGTTTCTTGTAAGGCGAGCTAGCGTTTGTTTTCCAGTCCTAAACGGAGTTGAATCCCATGCAGTTTCTGGTCCTACGAGCAAGAGTTGTTTTCTGCTAAGGAGAGTCACTATTGCGATCCCATTGCCATACACAGTGCAAATAGCACTTGCGTCTGTTCCCAGCAAGTGCAGTGTATTGGACTGAAGAGAAGCTACTGTTCTTGTCAGTTTCCTAAGCAGAGTTGAACTAGATATGCCCCGTGTGTGTAGGAAGCACAGTTCTTTTGTTCTGAGCAAGCTCACTGTTCTGGCCCTATAGGAAACACAGGAGAGTAGAAGAGTGCTGTTTTCTCAAAAGCAGAGTGTGTTTCTTGTAAGGCGAGCTAGCGTTTGTTTCCCAGTCCTAAACGGAGTTGAATCCCATGCAGTTTCTGGTCCTACGAGCAAGAGTTGTTTTCTGCTAAGGAGAGTCACTATTGCGCTCCCATTGCCATACACAGTGCAAATAGCACTTGCGTCTGTTCCCAGCAAGTGCAGTGTATTGGACTGAAGAGAAGCTACTGTTCTTGTCAGTTTCCTAAGCAGAGTTGAACTAGATATGCCCCGTGAGTGTAGGAAGCACAGTTCTTTTGTTCTGAGCTAGCTCACTGTTCTGGCCCTATAGGAAACACAGGAGAGTAGAAGAGTGCTGTTTTCTCAAAAGCAGAGTGTGTTTCTTGTAAGGCGAGCTAGCGTTTGTTTCCCAGTCCTAAACGGAGTTGAATCCCATGCAGTTTCTGGTCCTATGAGCAAGAGTTGTTTTCTGCTAAGGAGAGTCACTATTGCGCTCCCATTGCCATACACAGTGCAAATAGCACTTGCGTCTGTTCCCAGCAAGTGCAGTGTATTGGACTGAAGAGAAGCTACTGTTCTTGTCAGTTTCCTAAGCAGAGTTGAACTAGATATGCCCCGTGTGTGTAGGAAGCACAGTTCTTTTGTTCTGAGCAAGCTCACTGTTCTGGCCCTATAGGAAACACAGGAGAGTAGAAGAGTGCTGTTTTCTCAAAAGCAGAGTGTGTTTCTTGTAAGGCGAGCTAGCGTTTGTTTTCCAGTCCTAAACGGAGTTGAATCCCATGCAGTTTCTGGTCCTACGAGCAAGAGTTGTTTTCTGCTAAGGAGAGTCACTATTGCGCTCCCATTGCCATACACAGTGCAAATAGCACTTGCGTCTGTTCCCAGCAAGTGCAGTGTATTGGACTGAAGAGAAGCTACTGTTCTTGTCAGTTTCCTAAGCAGAGTTGAACTAGATATGCCCCGTGTGTGTAGGAAGCACAGTTCTTTTGTTCTGAGCAAGCTCACTGTTCTGGCCCTATAGGAAACACAGGAGAGTAGAAGAGTGCTGTTTTCTCAAAAGCAGAGTGTGTTTCTTGTAAGGCGAGCTAGCGTTTGTTTCCCAGTCCTAAACGGAGTTGAATCCCATACAGTTTCTGGTCCTACGAGCAAGAGTTGTTTTCTGCTAAGGAGAGTCACTATTGCGCTCCCATTGCCATACACAGTGCAAATAGCACTTGCATCTGTTCCCAGCAAGTGCAGTGTATTGGACTGAAGAGAAGCTACTGTTCTTGTCAGTTTCCTAAGCAGAGTTGAACTAGATATGCCCCGTGTGTGTAGGAAGCACAGTTCTTTTGTTCTGAGCAACCTCACTGTTCTGGCCCTATAGGAAACACAGGAGAGTAGAAGAGTGCTGTTTTCTCAAAAGCAGAGTGTGTTTCTTGTAAGGCGAGCTAGCGTTTGTTTCCCAGTCCTAAACGGAGTTGAATCCCATGCAGTTTCTGGTCCTACGAGCAAGAGTTGTTTTCTGCTAAGGAGAGTCACTATTGCGCTCCCATTGCCATACACAGTGCAAATAGCACTTGCGTCTGTTCCCAGCAAGTGCAGTGTATTGGACTGAAGAGAAGCTACTGTTCTTGTCAGTTTCCTAAGCAGAGTTGAACTAGATATGCCCCGTGAGTGTAGGAAGCACAGTTCTTTTGTTCTGAGCAAGCTCACTGTTCTGGCCCTATAGGAAACACAGGAGAGTAGAAGAGTGCTGTTTTCTCAAAAGCAGAGTGTGTTTCTTGTAAGGCGAGCTAGCGTTTGTTTCCCAGTCCTAAACGGAGTTGAATCCCATGCAGTTTCTGGTCCTATGAGCAAGAGTTGTTTTCTGCTAAGAAGAGTCACTATTGCGCTCCCTTTGCCATACACAGTGCAAATAGCACTTGCGTCTGTTCCCAGCAAGTGCAGTGTATTGGACTGAAGAGAAGCTACTGTTCTTGTCAGTTTCCTAAGCAGAGTTGAACTAGATATGCCCCGTGTGTGTAGGAAGCACAGTTCTTTTGTTCTGAGCAAGCTCACTGTTCTGGCCCTATAGGAAACACAGGAGAGTAGAAGAGTGCTGTTTTCTCAAAAGCAGAGTGTGTTTCTTGTAAGGCGAGCTAGCGTTTGTTTCCCAGTCCTAAACGGAGTTGAATCCCATGCAGTTTCTGGTCCTACGAGCAAGAGTTGTTTTCTGCTAAGAAGAGTCACTATTGCGCTCCCATTGCCATACACAGTACAAATAGCACTTGCGTCTGTTCCCAGCAAGTGCAGTGTATTGGACTGAAGAGAAGCTACTGTTCTTGTCAGTTTCCTAAGCAGAGTTGAACTAGATATGCCCCGTGTGTGTAGGAAGCACAGTTCTTTTGTTCTGAGCAAGCTCACTGTTCTGGCCCTATAGGAAACACAGGAGAGTAGAAGAGTGCTGTTTTCTCAAAAGCAGAGTGTGTTTCTTGTAAGGCGAGCTAGCGTTTGTTTCCCAGTCCTAAACGGAGTTGAATCCCATGCAGTTTCTGGTCCTACGAGCAAGAGTTGTTTTCTGCTAAGGAGAGACACTATTGCGCTCCCATTGCCATACACAGTGCAAATAGCACTTGCGTCTGTTCCCAGCAAGTGCAGTGTATTGGACTGAAGAGAAGCTACTGTTCTTGTCAGTTTCCTAAGCAGAGTTGAACTAGATATGCCCCGTGTGTGTAGGAAGCACAGTTCTTTTGTTCTGAGCAAGCTCACTGTTCTGGCCCTATAGGAAACACAGGAGAGTAGAAGAGTGCTGTTTTCTCAAAAGCAGAGTGTGTTTCTTGTAAGGCGAGCTAGCGTTTGTTTCCCAGTCCTAAACGGAGTTGAATCCCAAGCAGTTTCTGGTCCTACGAGCAAGAGTTGTTTTCTGCTAAGAAGAGTCACTATTGCGCTCCCATTGCCATACACAGTGCAAATAGCACTTGCGTCTGTTCCCAGCAAGTGCAGTGTATTGGACTGAAGAGAAGCTACTGTTCTTGTCAGTTTCCTAAGCAGAGTTGAACTAGATATGCCCCGTGTGTGTAGGAAGCACAGTTCTTTTGTTCTGAGCAAGCTCACTGTTCTGGCCCTATAGGAAACACAGGAGAGTAGAAGAGTGCTGTTTTCTCAAAAGCAGAGTGTGTTTCTTGTAAGGCGAGCTAGCGTTTGTTTCCCAGTCCTAAACGGAGTTGAATCCCATGCAGTTTCTGGTCCTATGAGCAAGAGTTGTTTTCTGCTAAGGAGAGTCACTATTGCGCTCCCATTGCCATACACAGTGCAAATAGCACTTGCGTCTGTTCCCAGCAAGTGCAGTGTATTGGACTGAAGAGAAGCTACTGTTCTTGTCAGTTTCCTAAGCAGAGTTGAACTAGATATGCCCCGTGTGTGTAGGAAGCACAGTTCTTTTGTTCTGAGCAAGCTCACTGTTCTGGCCCTATAGGAAACACAGGAGAGTAGAAGAGTGCTGTTTTCTCAAAAGCAGAGTGTGTTTCTTGTAAGGCGAGCTAGCGTTTGTTTCCCAGTCCTAAACGGAGTTGAATCCCATGCAGTTTCTGGTCCTACGAGCAAGAGTTGTTTTCTGCTAAGGAGAGTCACTATTGCGCTCCCATTGCCATACCCAGTGCAAATAGCACTTGCGTCTGTTCCCAGCAAGTGCAGTGTATTGGACTGAAGAGAAGCTACTGTTCTTGTCAGTTTCCTAAGCAGAGTTGAACTAGATATGCCCCGTGTGTAGGAAGCACAGTTCTTTTGTTCTGAGCAAGCTCACTGTTCTGGCCCTATAGGAAACACAGGAGAGTAGAAGAGTGCTGTTTTCTCAAAAGCAGAGTGTGTTTCTTGTAAGGCGAGCTAGCTTTTGTTTTCCAGTCCTAAACGGAGTTGAATCCCATGCAGTTTCTGGTCCTACGAGCAAGAGTTGTTTTCTGCTAAGAAGAGTCACTATTGCGCTCCCATTGCCATACACAGTGCAAATAGCACTTGCGTCTGTTCCCAGCAAGTGCAGTGTATTGGACTGAAGAGAAGCTACTGTTCTTGTCAGTTTCCTAAGCAGAGTTGAACTAGATATGCCCCGTGTGTGTAGGAAGCACAGTTCTTTTGTTCTGAGCAAGCTCACTGTTCTGGCCCTATAGGAAACACAGGAGAGTAGAAGAGTGCTGTTTTCTCAAAAGCAGAGTGTGTTTCTTGTAAGGCGAGCTAACGTTTGTTTCCCAGTCCTAAACGGAGTTGAATCCCATGCAGTTTCTGGTCCTACGAGCAAGAGTTGTTTTCTGCTAAGGAGAGTCACTATTGTGCTCCCATTGCCATACACAGTGCAAATAGCACTTGCGTCTGTTCCCAGCAAGTGCAGTGTATTGGACTGAAGAGAAGCTACTGTTCTTGTCAGTTTCCTAAGCAGAGTTGAACTAGATATGCCCCGTGTGTGTAGGAAGCACAGTTCTTTGGTTCTGAGCAAGCTCACTGTTCTGGCCCTATAGGAAACACAGGAGAGTAGAAGAGTGCTGTTTTCTCAAAAGCAGAGTGTGTTTCTTGTAAGGCGAGCTAGCGTTTGTTTCCCAGTCCTAAACGGAGTTGAATCCCATGCAGTTTCTGGTCCTACGAGCAAGAGTTGTTTTCTGCTAAGGAGAGTCACTATTGCACTCCCATTGCCATACCCAGTGCAAATAGCACTTGCGTCTGTTCCCAGCAAGTGCAGTGTATTGGACTGAAGAGAAGCTACTGTTCTTGTCAGTTTCCTAAGCAGAGTTGAACTAGATATGCCCCGTGTGTGTAGGAAGCACAGTTCTTTTGTTCTGAGCAAGCTCACTGTTCTGGCCCTATAGGAAACACAGGAGAGTAGAAGAGTGCTGTTTTCTCAAAAGCAGAGTGTGTTTCTTGTAAGGCGAGCTAGCGTTTGTTTCCCAGTCCTAAACGTAGTTGAATCCCATGCAGTTTCTGGTCCTACGAGCAAGAGTTGTTTTCTGCTAAGAAGAGTCACTATTGTGCTCCCATTGCCATACACAGTACAAATAGCACTTGCGTCTGTTCCTAGCAAGTGCAGTGTATTGGACTGAAGAGAAGCTACTGTTCTTGTCAGTTTCCTAAGCAGAGTTGAACTAGATATGCCCCGTGTGTGTAGGAAGCACAGTTCTTTTGTTCTGAGCAAGCTCACTGTTCTGGCCCTATAGGAAACACAGGAGAGTAGAAGAGTGCTGTTTTCTCAAAAGCAGAGTGTGTTTCTTGTAAGGCGAGCTAGCGTTTGTTTCCCAGTCCTAAACGGAGTTGAATCCCATGCAGTTTCTGGTCCTACGAGCAAGAGTTGTTTTCTGCTAAGGAGAGTCACTATTGCGCTCCCATTGCCATACACAGTGCAAATAGCACTTGCGTCTGTTCCCAGCAAGTGCAGTGTATTGGACTGAAGAGAAGCTACTGTTCTTGTCTGTTTCCTAAGCAGAGTTGAACTAGATATGCCCCGTGTGTGTAGGAAGCACAGTTCTTTTGTTCTGAGCAAGCTCACTGTTCTGGCCCTATAGGAAACACAGGAGAGTAGAAGAGTGCTGTTTTCTCAAAAGCAGAGTGTGTTTCTTGTAAGGCGAGCTAGCGTTTGTTTCCCAGTCCTAAACGGAGTTGAATCCCATGCAGTTTCTGGTCCTAAGAGCAAGAGTTGTTTTCTGCTAAGAAGAGTCACTATTGCGCTCCCATTGCCATACACAGTGCAAATAGCACTTGCGTCTGTTCCCAGCAAGTGCAGGGTATTGGACTAAAGAGAAGCTACTGTTCTTGTCAGTTTCCTAAGCAGAGTTGAACTAGATATGCCCCGTGAGTGTAGGAAGCACAGTTCTTTTGTTCTGAGCAAGCTCACTGTTCTGGCCCTATAGGAAACACAGGAGAGTAGAAGAGTGCTGTTTTCGCAAAAGCAGAGTGTGTTTCTTGTAAGGCGAGCTAGCATTTGTTTCCCAGTCCTAAACGGAGTTGAATCCCATGCAGTTTCTGGTCCTACGAGCAAGAGTTGTTTTCTGCTAAGAAGAGTCACTATTGCGCTCCCATTGCCATACACAGTGCAAATAGCACTTGCGTCTGTTCCCAGCAAGTGCAGTGTATTGGACTGAAGAGAAGCTACTGTTCTTGTCAGTTTCCTAAGCAGAGTTGAACTAGATATGCCCCGTGAGTGTAGGAAGCACAGTTCTTTTGTTCTGAGCAAGCTCACTGTTCTGGCCCTATAGGAAACACAGGAGAGTAGAAGAGTGCTGTTTTCTCAAAAGCAGAGTGTGTTTCTTGTAAGGCGAGCTAGCGTTTGTTTTCCAGTCCTAAACGGAGTTGAATCCCATGCAGTTTCTGGTCCCATGAGCAAGAGTTGTTTTCTGCTAAGAAGAGTCACTATTGCGCTCCCATTGCCATACACAGTGCAAATAGCACTTGCGTCTGTTCCCAGGAAGTGCAGTGTATTGGACTGAAGAGAAGCTACTGTTCTTGTCAGTTTCCTAAGCAGAGTTGAACTAGATATGCCCCGTGTGTGTAGGAAGCACAGTTCTTTTGTTCTGAGCAAGCTCACTGTTCTAGCCCTATAGGAAACACAGGAGAGTAGAAGAGTGCTGTTTTCTCAAAAGCAGAGTGTGTTTCTTGTAAGGCGAGCTAGCGTTTGTTTCCCAGTCCTAAACGGAGTTGAATCCCATGCAGTTTCTGGTCCTACGAGCAAGAGTTGTTTTCTGCTAAGAAGAGTCACTATTGCGCTCCCATTGCCATACACAGTGCAAATAGCACTTGCGTCTGTTCCCAGCAAGTGCAGTGTATTGGACTGAAGAGAAGCTACTGTTCTTGTCAGAGTTGAACTAGATATGCCCCGTGAGTGTAGGAAGCACAGTTCTTTTGTTCTGAGCAAGCTCACTGTTCTGGCCCTATAGGAAACACAGGAGAGTAGAAGAGTGCTGTTTTCTCAAAAGCAGAGTGTGTTTCTTGTAAGGCGAGCTAGCGTTTGTTTTCCAGTCCTAAACGGAGTTGAATCCCATGCAGTTTCTGGTCCTATGAGCAAGAGTTGTTTTCTGCTAAGAAGAGTCACTATTGCGCTCCCATTGCCATACACAGTGCAAATAGCACTTGCGTCTGTTCCCAGCAAGTGCAGTGTATTGGACTGAAGAGAAGCTACTGTTCTTGTCAGTTTCCTAAGCAGAGTTGAACTAGATATGCCCCGTGTGTGTAGGAAGCACAGTTCTTTTGTTCTGAGCAAGCTCACTGTTCTGTCCCTATAGGAAACACAGGAGAGTAGAAGAGTGCTGTTTTCTCAAAAGCAGAGTGTGTTTCTTGTAAGGCGAGCTAGCGTTTGTTTCCCAGTCCTAAACGGAGTTGAATCCCATGCAGTTTCTGGTCCTACGAGCAAGAGTTGTTTTCTGCTAAGGAGAGTCACTATTGCGCTCCCATTGCCATACACAGTGCAAATAGCACTTGCATCTGTTCCCAGCAAGTGCAGTGTATTGGACTGAAGAGAAGCTACTGTTCTTGTCAGTTTCCTAAGCAGAGTTGAACTAGATATGCCCCGTGTGTGTAGGAAGCACAGTTCTTTTGTTCTGAGCAACTTCACTGTTCTGGCCCTATAGGAAACACAGGAGAGTAGAAGAGTGCTGTTTTCTCAAAAGCAGAGTGTGTTTCTTGTAAGGCGAGCTAGCGTTTGTTTCCCAGTCCTAAACGGAGTTGAATCCCATGCAGTTTCTGGTCCTACGAGCAAGAGTTGTTTTCTGCTAAGGAGAGTCACTATTGCGCTCCCATTGCCATACACAGTGCAAATAGCACTTGCGTCTGTTCCCAGCAAGTGCAGTGTATTGGACTGAAGAGAAGCTACTGTTCTTGTCAGTTTCCTAAGCAGAGTTGAACTAGATATGCCCCGTGAGTGTAGGAAGCACAGTTCTTTTGTTCTGAGCAAGCTCACTGTTCTGGCCCTATAGGAAACACAGGAGAGTAGAAGAGTGCTGTTTTCTCAAAAGCAGAGTGTGTTTCTTGTAAGGCGAGCTAGCGTTTGTTTCCCAGTCCTAAACGGAGTTGAATCCCATGCAGTTTCTGGTCCTACGAGCAAGAGTTGTTTTCTGCTAAGAAGAGTCACTATTGCGCTCCCATTGCCATACACAGTGCAAATAGCACTTGCGTCTGTTCCCAGCAAGTGCAGTGTATTGGACTGAAGAGAAGCTACTGTTCTTGTCAGTTTCCTAAGCAGAGTTGAACTAGATATGCCCCGTGTGTGTAGGAAGCACAGTTCTTTTGTTCTGAGCAAGCTCACTGTTCTGGCCCTATAGGAAACACAGGAGAGTAGAAGAGTGCTGTTTTCTCAAAAGCAGAGTGTGTTTCTTGTAAGGCGAGCTAGCGTTTGTTTTCCAGTCCTAAACGGAGTTGAATCCCATGCAGTTTCTGGTCCTACGAGCAAGAGTTGTTTTCTGCTAAGGAGAGTCACTATTGCGCTCCCATTGCCATACACAGTGCAAATAGCACTTGCGTTTGTTCCCAGCAAGTGCAGTGTATTGGACTGAAGAGAAGCTACTGTTCTTGTCAGTTTCCTAAGCAGAGTTGAACTAGATATGCCCCGTGTGTGTAGGAAGCACAGTTCTTTTGTTCTGAGCAAGCTCACTGTTCTGGCCCTATAGGAAACACAGGAGAGTAGAAGAGTGCTGTTTTCTCAAAAGCAGAGTGTGTTTCTTGTAAGGCGAGCTAGCGTTTGTTTCCCAGTCCTAAACGGAGTTGAATCCCATGCAGTTTCTGGTCCTACGAGCAAGAGTTGTTTTCTGCTAAGGAGAGTCACTATTGCGCTCCCATTGCCATACACAGTGCAAATAGCACTTGCGTCTGTTCCCAGCAAGTGCAGTGTATTGGACTGAAGAGAAGCTACTGTTCTTGTCAGTTTCCTAAGCAGAGTTGAACTAGATATGCCCCGTGAGTGTAGGAAGCACAGTTCTTTTGTTCTGAGCTAGCTCACTGTTCTGGCCCTATAGGAAACACAGGAGAGTAGAAGAGTGCTGTTTTCTCAAAAGCAGAGTGTGTTTCTTGTAAGGCGAGCTAGCGTTTGTTTCCCAGTCCTAAACGGAGTTGAATCCCATGCAGTTTCTGGTCCTATGAGCAAGAGTTGTTTTCTGCTAAGGAGAGTCACTATTGCGCTCCCATTGCCATACACAGTGCAAATAGCACTTGCGTCTGTTCCCAGCAAGTGCAGTGTATTGGACTGAAGAGAAGCTACTGTTCTTGTCAGTTTCCTAAGCAGAGTTGAACTAGATATGCCCCGTGTGTGTAGGAAGCACAGTTCTTTTGTTCTGAGCAAGCTCACTGTTCTGGCCCTATAGGAAACACAGGAGAGTAGAAGAGTGCTGTTTTCTCAAAAGCAGAGTGTGTTTCTTGTAAGGCGAGCTAGCGTTTGTTTTCCAGTCCTAAACGGAGTTGAATCCCATGCAGTTTCTGGTCCTACGAGCAAGAGTTGTTTTCTGCTAAGGAGAGTCACTATTGCGCTCCCATTGCCATACACAGTGCAAATAGCACTTGCGTCTGTTCCCAGCAAGTGCAGTGTATTGGACTGAAGAGAAGCTACTGTTCTTGTCAGTTTCCTAAGCAGAGTTGAACTAGATATGCCCCGTGTGTGTAGGAAGCACAGTTCTTTTGTTCTGAGCAAGCTCACTGTTCTGGCCCTATAGGAAACACAGGAGAGTAGAAGAGTGCTGTTTTCTCAAAAGCAGAGTGTGTTTCTTGTAAGGCGAGCTAGCGTTTGTTTCCCAGTCCTAAACGGAGTTGAATCCCATACAGTTTCTGGTCCTACGAGCAAGAGTTGTTTTCTGCTAAGGAGAGTCACTATTGCGCTCCCATTGCCATACACAGTGCAAATAGCACTTGCATCTGTTCCCAGCAAGTGCAGTGTATTGGACTGAAGAGAAGCTACTGTTCTTGTCAGTTTCCTAAGCAGAGTTGAACTAGATATGCCCCGTGTGTGTAGGAAGCACAGTTCTTTTGTTCTGAGCAACCTCACTGTTCTGGCCCTATAGGAAACACAGGAGAGTAGAAGAGTGCTGTTTTCTCAAAAGCAGAGTGTGTTTCTTGTAAGGCGAGCTAGCGTTTGTTTCCCAGTCCTAAACGGAGTTGAATCCCATGCAGTTTCTGGTCCTACGAGCAAGAGTTGTTTTCTGCTAAGGAGAGTCACTATTGCGCTCCCATTGCCATACACAGTGCAAATAGCACTTGCGTCTGTTCCCAGCAAGTGCAGTGTATTGGACTGAAGAGAAGCTACTGTTCTTGTCAGTTTCCTAAGCAGAGTTGAACTAGATATGCCCCGTGAGTGTAGGAAGCACAGTTCTTTTGTTCTGAGCAAGCTCACTGTTCTGGCCCTATAGGAAACACAGGAGAGTAGAAGAGTGCTGTTTTCTCAAAAGCAGAGTGTGTTTCTTGTAAGGCGAGCTAGCGTTTGTTTCCCAGTCCTAAACGGAGTTGAATCCCATGCAGTTTCTGGTCCTATGAGCAAGAGTTGTTTTCTGCTAAGAAGAGTCACTATTGCGCTCCCTTTGCCATACACAGTGCAAATAGCACTTGCGTCTGTTCCCAGCAAGTGCAGTGTATTGGACTGAAGAGAAGCTACTGTTCTTGTCAGTTTCCTAAGCAGAGTTGAACTAGATATGCCCCGTGTGTGTAGGAAGCACAGTTCTTTTGTTCTGAGCAAGCTCACTGTTCTGGCCCTATAGGAAACACAGGAGAGTAGAAGAGTGCTGTTTTCTCAAAAGCAGAGTGTGTTTCTTGTAAGGCGAGCTAGCGTTTGTTTCCCAGTCCTAAACGGAGTTGAATCCCATGCAGTTTCTGGTCCTACGAGCAAGAGTTGTTTTCTGCTAAGGAGAGTCACTATTGCGCTCCCATTGCCATACACAGTGCAAATAGCACTTGCGTCTGTTCCCAGCAAGTACAGTGTATTGGACTGAAGAGAAGCTACTGTTCTTGTCAGTTTCCTAAGCAGAGTTGAACTAGATATGCCCCGTGAGTGTAGGAAGCACAGTTCTTTTGTTCTGAGCAAGCTCACTGTTCTGGCCCTACAGGAAACACAGGAGAGTAGAAGAGTGCTGTTTTCTCAAAAGCAGAGTGTGTTTCTTGTAAGGCGAGCTAGCGTTTGTTTCCCAGTCCTAAGCGGATTTGAATCCCATGCAGTTTCTGGTCCTACGAGCAAGAGTTGTTTTCTGCTAAGAAGAGTCAATATTGCGCTCCCATTGCCATACACAGTGCAAATAGCACTTGCGTCTGTTCCCAGCAAGTGCAGTGTATTGGACTGAAGAGAAGCTACTGTTCTTGTCAGTTTCCTAAGCAGAGTTGAACTAGATATGCCCCGTGTGTGTAGGAAGCACAGTTCTTTTGTTCTGAGCAAGCTCACTGTTCTGGCCCTATAGGAAACACAGGAGAGTAGAAGAGTGCTGTTTTCTCAAAAGCAGAGTGTGTTTCTTGTAAGGCGAGCTAGCGTTCGTTTCCCAGTCCTAAACGGAGTTGAATCCCATGCAGTTTCTGGTCCTACGAGCAAGAGTTGTTTTCTGCTAAGGAGAGTCACTATTGCGCTCCCATTGCCATACACAGTGCAAATAGCACTTGCGTCTGTTCCCAGCAAGTGCAGTGTATT
Organism: Peromyscus eremicus; assembly: GCF_949786415.1. NCBI lineage: Eukaryota > Metazoa > Chordata > Mammalia > Rodentia > Cricetidae > Peromyscus > Peromyscus eremicus. The sequence goes on from NW_026737860.1 coordinate 28,315, forward strand.
GGACTGAAGAGAAGCTACTGTTCTTGTCTGTTTCCTAAGCAGAGTTGAACTAGATATGCCCCGTGTGTGTAGGAAGCACAGTTCTTTTGTTCTGAGCAAGCTCACTGTTCTGGCCCTATAGGAAACACAGGAGAGTAGAAGAGTGCTGTTTTCTCAAAAGCAGAGTGTGTTTCTTGTAAGGCGAGCTAGCGTTTGTTTCCCAGTCCTAAACGGAGTTGAATCCCATGCAGTTTCTGGTCCTAAGAGCAAGAGTTGTTTTCTGCTAAGAAGAGTCACTATTGCGCTCCCATTGCCATACACAGTGCAAATAGCACTTGCGTCTGTTCCCAGCAAGTGCAGGGTATTGGACTAAAGAGAAGCTACTGTTCTTGTCAGTTTCCTAAGCAGAGTTGAACTAGATATGCCCCGTGAGTGTAGGAAGCACAGTTCTTTTGTTCTGAGCAAGCTCACTGTTCTGGCCCTATAGGAAACACAGGAGAGTAGAAGAGTGCTGTTTTCGCAAAAGCAGAGTGTGTTTCTTGTAAGGCGAGCTAGCATTTGTTTCCCAGTCCTAAACGGAGTTGAATCCCATGCAGTTTCTGGTCCTACGAGCAAGAGTTGTTTTCTGCTAAGAAGAGTCACTATTGCGCTCCCATTGCCATACACAGTGCAAATAGCACTTGCGTCTGTTCCCAGCAAGTGCAGTGTATTGGACTGAAGAGAAGCTACTGTTCTTGTCAGTTTCCTAAGCAGAGTTGAACTAGATATGCCCCGTGAGTGTAGGAAGCACAGTTCTTTTGTTCTGAGCAAGCTCACTGTTCTGGCCCTATAGGAAACACAGGAGAGTAGAAGAGTGCTGTTTTCTCAAAAGCAGAGTGTGTTTCTTGTAAGGCGAGCTAGCGTTTGTTTTCCAGTCCTAAACGGAGTTGAATCCCATGCAGTTTCTGGTCCCATGAGCAAGAGTTGTTTTCTGCTAAGAAGAGTCACTATTGCGCTCCCATTGCCATACACAGTGCAAATAGCACTTGCGTCTGTTCCCAGGAAGTGCAGTGTATTGGACTGAAGAGAAGCTACTGTTCTTGTCAGTTTCCTAAGCAGAGTTGAACTAGATATGCCCCGTGTGTGTAGGAAGCACAGTTCTTTTGTTCTGAGCAAGCTCACTGTTCTAGCCCTATAGGAAACACAGGAGAGTAGAAGAGTGCTGTTTTCTCAAAAGCAGAGTGTGTTTCTTGTAAGGCGAGCTAGCGTTTGTTTCCCAGTCCTAAACGGAGTTGAATCCCATGCAGTTTCTGGTCCTACGAGCAAGAGTTGTTTTCTGCTAAGAAGAGTCACTATTGCGCTCCCATTGCCATACACAGTGCAAATAGCACTTGCGTCTGTTCCCAGCAAGTGCAGTGTATTGGACTGAAGAGAAGCTACTGTTCTTGTCAGAGTTGAACTAGATATGCCCCGTGAGTGTAGGAAGCACAGTTCTTTTGTTCTGAGCAAGCTCACTGTTCTGGCCCTATAGGAAACACAGGAGAGTAGAAGAGTGCTGTTTTCTCAAAAGCAGAGTGTGTTTCTTGTAAGGCGAGCTAGCGTTTGTTTTCCAGTCCTAAACGGAGTTGAATCCATGCAGTTTCTGGTCCTATGAGCAAGAGTTGTTTTCTGCTAAGAAGAGTCACTATTGCGCTCCCATTGCCATACACAGTGCAAATAGCACTTGCGTCTGTTCCCAGCAAGTGCAGTGTATTGGACTGAAGAGAAGCTACTGTTCTTGTCAGTTTCCTAAGCAGAGTTGAACTAGATATGCCCCGTGTGTGTAGGAAGCACAGTTCTTTTGTTCTGAGCAAGCTCACTGTTCTGTCCCTATAGGAAACACAGGAGAGTAGAAGAGTGCTGTTTTCTCAAAAGCAGAGTGTGTTTCTTGTAAGGCGAGCTAGCGTTTGTTTCCCAGTCCTAAACGGAGTTGAATCCCATGCAGTTTCTGGTCCTACGAGCAAGAGTTGTTTTCTGCTAAGGAGAGTCACTATTGCGCTCCCATTGCCATACACAGTGCAAATAGCACTTGCATCTGTTCCCAGCAAGTGCAGTGTATTGGACTGAAGAGAAGCTACTGTTCTTGTCAGTTTCCTAAGCAGAGTTGAACTAGATATGCCCCGTGTGTGTAGGAAGCACAGTTCTTTTGTTCTGAGCAACTTCACTGTTCTGGCCCTATAGGAAACACAGGAGAGTAGAAGAGTGCTGTTTTCTCAAAAGCAGAGTGTGTTTCTTGTAAGGCGAGCTAGCGTTTGTTTCCCAGTCCTAAACGGAGTTGAATCCCATGCAGTTTCTGGTCCTACGAGCAAGAGTTGTTTTCTGCTAAGGAGAGTCACTATTGCGCTCCCATTGCCATACACAGTGCAAATAGCACTTGCGT